>NW_023503456.1:900000-1099276 GCF_014529535.1 Bradysia coprophila
AAGAGAAATGCATGTTTTCGGTTTTTGATCACCTCACACTAGCCACACAAGCTTCGAAGAATTTTTTTGAAAGTGGTTTTGGCTTCTAGGGAGCAATACCAATCTAGGCACATATAAAAAAGTCCAATGGAAAATGCGTCCGATTTCAAGATTCTGTTTTTCAAAAGAATCCCTCCCTACAAGATTAAGGACTCAATAGATCAGTGTAGAGATTCTCGACTGGAGCGCTGGAGGCCTCGCATTCAAATCACGACAAGTTAAATTAAATAAACAGAATTTCTCTTTGATTAACAAGGACACTTTCTCCACTAATATTAACAGCATATATCACATCTGAAACCTTTTTGGATTTTGAACGAAAAATTAAGATGTAATTCCTGTTGGACGTAAGGACTGGAGGTTAAACGGAAAGAGAAGTAGCTCCTGATAAAATTAAACTTTACTCCAAAAAAGATTCGGTCGGGTACACCCAAAAGATTAAGATCAATGTCCATATTTCTATCTGTGAGTCTACATTCATTTAAGACAAGACCTGTACATTTATCTCGAGAAAATTGAAAAGTGAAGATATTAGCCGCGCAGCGAATTTGTTTTAAAGAACGATGGATGTATTAGAAATATCAATTTTATCAGTGAGGATCTTGATCTCAAAGAGTCGAAAATGAAGTAACAGGAATTTCTCAGGGAGCGCGAAAATTTTTCCAATGGTGGCGGCGCCCCCTCCCCAAAGCGTCCCAGTTAGATACGGCCCTGGTTGTTATGTTGGATTATCAAACAAACCTGACTGTCACAATTATATCTGTAAATCAAATCAATAGCGCAGTAGAGACTTCACAATGAATTAACGAATTGCCAGTTGTGGGTTTGAAATTCAACCGCAACACAACCGCAAAGTGCTATTAATGACAGCTGCCAAATATATTACTATTTTGTATGAAATTTTATCCCCACCATTTTTACAGTGTAAAATTTTGTATGAAGCACTGTCAAGTTTCAGTACCCTATTTAGAGTACCACTTTTGCTTGAAGTGCGTTGATGTTAGTCTAGTTTGTTAAATGTCATTCAGTCAGCTAAGCTTGTGCTGGAAAATGGATACTAAGTCATGAATTTTGTGTTGCTATCTGTCCAGTCGTAAAAAAGACTGGCGGACAGCGGCTAGGTAGGCTAAGCCGTCATGAAAAGTCTGGCGGCGACCGGGCGTAGCCGCCGGTGAAAATGTCGGCTGGTTACTAATTACAGAACTGTTGCTACGTCTTTATGCAGTTTTAAAACGACGAGCGCGCGCGTGCGTATCATTGTTCCACCTGCGTAAAGAAACATCATCAGACTATTTGTATGAGTGGACCAGCTGACAGGCAGCTGAACCAAATCAACGGTGATTATTGAGTGACGTTCACCGTACTAAGAATTTTAAAAAATTTGTATTTTCAATTTTGTTGTATACGTCCACAATGCCTTTATAAAACCTTTAGCCGTGGTGTCAGCCGACCAAAACTTTCGGCTGCGGCTATAGCCGGCCGCCAACTTTTAGCCGTATGAAACTCTCGGCGGAGGCGGACTTTTAGCCTCCAGCCGCCGATTTTCGGCGGCTAAAAATTGGCGGCTCTCACGACTGCATCGGTCTCAAGACATCCGCAGTTTCAGAACAAGTGAGAAATTTTCTTACATGATAGGGCAGGATAGGGCCATTTGGATCATTTTTCATTAAGAAGAAAAACGTGACGGTGCCAACGACATGCACCTGTACTGTATCTCATTATAAAGGTCTGTGTCGACAAACATGTACATCGTCAATTATCAAATTTGTATTCAAGCCGATGTCAATACACTTTTCAAATTATTTATTCAACAGCGCCACTAATTAGTAATGTCTTCTCTTCCATAAAAACGGATGCATTTATGCAAAGTCATGATAAAACCATCTAATAACTTAAAACATATTACAAACACACGGTAGCAATCATTTAATTGGGAAATGTACTTATTCCACCATTGACAGCTTTTGTCCTAACCATTCCCACAAAATGCGATAAATCTAATTACACTTCCCATATCATTAGAGCCAATGACGGTTTTTTCATCCCGAACAAAACCTCTTATGGCTTCAATGGCATCATCATCATGTATGAAGTAAAAAAGTTTCAGAGAAATTCAAAACATTTGATGCACCAGTACCAGTTATTAAAACTCGAAACTATTTAATTTATGCTCTGCGTCTGCTACCAAAGACTAAAAGCTTTTCCGTGAATCCGATTGTCGTAAAATTACCTCTTTTTTACGACAGTTAGTTTGTTTAAAAAAAAATGAAGAAAGAAAATTCCAAAATTCCAACAATGAACATTTATACGATTATGTCCCGTTGATGTTTAATAGGTTCATACATTAAGTATGATATAATACCGGTTGAATACAACACGGTTTAATGACGCAATTTTGTCGTCAAATTTTCTTTTTTTTTATGAAGAATCTCCATATTGAGACGGAAAAAGTTAATGGGAACCAAGTGCAGAATCGATAATATTTTCCCTTGGTTATAACACTCATAAATAATCGGCTTAATGATGAGGAATGTTTCAGATTTTATACGTAATTTCAACGTTGCCACGGTCATATGGTAAGTCATACACTGGAGGGTTGTACTTGAAAAGATAATTGTTTCGAATCACGGTAAATATTCGACAGTGCCGCGAAATATTTATCTGAGCTGTCTCTTCGAGGATGTTGCGATTGTAATTCATTGAATTTCATTCATTCTGTGTATCGTTTTTTCGAATTTCTGTTCTAAGAAAGTACGTCTTTTGGTTGCTGTTGTTGATTATACCACTGTGACTACAGATGTAAGCTGGGCTTTTAATCAGTGTTCGTGATATGTTTCTAATGTAAAAAATTTCCTTCAGTTTTAGAATTGGAGATTTATTTTGACGATCGAGAAAGTTTTTTTTTCTCGTAGAATTTGTTTTTTGGAGTCACAGTGAGGTGATAATTTATAATCGCCCAAAACCACTTACAGTGGAGGTGTGACGCGAGTCCTGTTATCCACTTACAAACGAACTGATATCGGTGTAGGTGACGCTTACACATTCGACACGCAAAAAGGTATGCGAAAGTTTTATCAACAAAAATCTATAATCGGGTGCGAGCTGTCCAAAAAAGCCGTTTCGCTCATATTGAGTGTGAAAAGCGATTTTATGGTTGATTATCGTAGATGGATCGACCAGTAACTCGAATCGCGATGTTGGCAAGCTGGGATCGGCTTGGTTTGGTCTAGGGAGCCGACGTTGCCCAACACTTCTTTTCGCTCTATAAAATTTTGATTTTTGAAAATTTATTGAAAAATATAAAATGAAATATTTTTGACATGGTTCCATGGGCGAAAATATTCCGAATAGTGTCTATTTTATGTTAAAAATAAAGAACATTATTTACTTTAAAAAAAGCATTTCTCGGATCTCCCAGATTTGCACACTTTTTTGTATTGATGGACGCCATCTTGAATTACAGCATACTTGCATACTTTTTCAATCACTTATATTTTTCTCGTATGCAGAAGGGTTCAAGGAACACAGCATTTTTTTCCCACTCAATTCGGATCAAAATTCAATTTTATAGAGCCGAAAGAAGCTTTCATTCGACGAAAATCGAAAATTTGACGAAAATAAAAAATTTGATGAAATTCAAAAATTTGATTTTTTTTTATTGAAAGGTGTAATGAAGATTCACGAGGCCAATCAGATTATTCTTCATGGCACTGAAACAGTGAACTTCAAATCCGACGCAGCGCACATTTCCCCAGTTTTCCCTCCGGCACCGACCTCGTACAATAACCCATCAGCAACAGATGTTCTTACAAATGACAACATCAATAATGTCAACGTAAACAATAATAGTCGCAATATTGAGCCCAGATATAATCTGCGGCCACGAAACTAAATTCTTTTTTAGAAACCAATTAGAATTGTTTGCGATATTAGAATCAACGTAAGTTACAACGAAGTTTATCTTCAATTTAGAATCGTTTTGGAAGTTTATTGTTTTAGCCATGATTATGGTCAGTAAATCGACCGAATGCAAGGGATAAACAATAAATAATTTCTCGTAACGAAGTGGTTTCATTGGTTGTCAACTCAAGCAATACAATATCCAGAAATAAAAAATTTGGCGAAATTCGAAAATTTGGCAGAAAATTTGACGCACTTAAAACGCTCATAGCTCCCAAATAAGCGACTTTTTAGGGAAACAATGAAACACGCATCGACTAGAATCTAAACCTCTATAATTTGGTTCACGGATGGGGACCGAACCCACAATCTTCAACTTGCCGGGCTGATGCTCTAACCATTGAGCTACCGTGAACATCTTCTTTTCAAATCCAATTTTTGAACCCTGACCCCTTTTGATATCTAATTTGAGTTATTCTCATGTCTCCAAATGAATGCAGCGTTCATATAATGATGACATCGAATTGATGTTGACTATACGAATAAATTCGATTTGAATTAATGCAGGAGACAGTAAATGTTCGTATGTACGGAAAACGACAGCGTTACATGTTGAGTATGTGTGTGTTGAAGAAAGTTCGACAATTGATCAGCTTTGTGTACAACACACGATACGAGCTGTGACGTAGTATTTGAAAGAACGGTTCAAAAATTGGATTTGAAAAGAAGATGTCCACGGTAGCTCAATGGTTAGAGCAACAGCCCGGCAAGTTGAAGATTGTGGGTTCGGTCATCACCCCTGAACTTCAATTTCAAATTCAATTTCATTCCAATACAGTTTACGATTTCTTATAATTATTGTACCAGTTCTAGTTACTTTAACTAACCATTATTCAAAAATAAAACTCTATAACTTTGTCTTTTACACGAGGTTTCTATTTGAGCCAAATTCACCGGTAAATTCAAAAGTTTCGTTGTAAGTGACAGAGAGAGTTCATTACATGAGATAAGTAATAATTCTGTCAAGTATGTTTGCAAGCAGTCGGTGAAATGAAATTCTCATACATTTTTCGGCACGAGCTAAAAATTTTGACACATGGCCCGCCCAAACATTTTGCGTCAGAATTTCATTTCACCGGCTGGTTGGATACTTGGCTATAAAAGGTAGCTCACTCGTGTGATTTTTAGAGTCAATCTTTGGTAACTGTTAAACTCTACACTCTATATGACAGTTACCACAAGCTTGTGGCTCAAAAAACACACGAGTGGCTTTGACAGTATCACAAAGGTAAAATGCATTTTCAAATTATAGAATGTGCCTTAAAAGTGAGAGTTATATACGCAAACAGGAGAAGGACGTGCCACATTAGCGAATAATAAGAAAAATGAAATTTTATTCATTTAGCTTTGTTTCAAATAGGCATAGGCTGTCACTGTCAAAACATCGAAATGAAGTTAAATAAAAAAAATAATCGCTAATGTGACATGTGTCGTAAACTTTCGCATATGGCATAGGTGCAGCACGTAGCGGATATTCAACGGATATTCAATGTCCGATAACTGTTCAACACCAATAGGTGACACCAAAGTGTAGTGAAACGAACATACTTACGTGTACGTCCAATATTCAAATTTGTCCAACGCGAATGTCAAGAGGTGAGATATTTCTAAACATTTTTCCCATTTGTTTGACATTCTTGCACAAATTATTTTTTCTAGCAGATGTGCTTTCTTTCATTAGTCTTGATTTCCATACATACGAACAAAGCACTCCGTTTCCTCTTTAAACAATAGAAATGAGGCGTGGTGTAGCTTTTTGTAAGTGAATATCAAGCCTTTTATTAGGCTTAGTGGCACACCAATCGACTTTGTATACATGCACATTATTCGTATGGATTATACAACTTGAGTTTCGAACTTTCGAACTGTTTCTTCTATGAAACCTGGGATTTCATCAGTTTTGCTACGTTTATTGTTCATGTTACGCTAAAACTGACAATTTAAATCTAATTAAACTGAAGTGGAGTAAACATTTTGTTGGAGTTGTTGATTTTATAAAGCAAAAAAAAAATCGCAAATGGATACTTTGACGGAGCACTTTCGCTTCGTTAATAAAAACAATAATTGGTATTACGAAACTATACTCTAACTTTCGTCATGCATGCAATTAATTTAATTTCGAAAACGAAAAAAAGTTGGTTCGTTCGTATTTTTATTGCAAGTGAGGACATACAATATAAAAATACTTTTTGTTAAAAATAAAAAAAAGGAAATTGCGAGCTTTGGCTATGGCTATAAAATTTAATTATCGAATAAACGCTAAAAGCTTAAATTACGATTTTTTTTGTTCTCTCTATTAAATTCGTTTGTCCCTAATTCATTTTGTGTTATTTTATTATTCGCATTTATTGAACGGAAACTTTTCGATCGAGTCAATTTTTTGTCAATATTTGTTACCCTCAAAATGGAAACTTTTAATGGAGCTTTATAATTAAAAAAAAGTTATTTCCAGCGTTGTTGCATGATAACGCAAATTTTATTATTTCGCTAAAAGCCATATGGTCAGGCACAAATGGTTTATAGTAAACCGCACTGTCAAATGGGGATTGATCCATTTTTTTCCTATAAATAAATTTAAAATAGAATTCACGTTCTGCTAATGGAAATGAAAATGGCCATAATTTGGTCAACAAAATGTATGGAAAATCGGACAACGAACTGTAAGTGCAATAAGGTACTTGTATCGAGACAAGTTACTTTAGATATACATAGCAATGCGAGTTTGTTATAAAAGTCTTTTATTTTCAGGCTTTCAAATTGTTTTGAAATGTCAAACTTGCGAAAGCTACGCAATAGATCATCGTTACCTGCGTTCAATTCACTGTTTTTTACAGCCAAGACACATTGCCACCTAAATTTCTGTCGTGAAGTGACACTTTTGACGATGGCATTTTTGCCATCTGAAAAGTTCCGCTCATAACCTCAACTGAAGCAGACTGTAGAGCCGCCGATTTTTAGCCGCCGAAAAACGGCGGCTGAAGGCTAAAAGGGCCGCCGCCAAGGATTTTAGTTGGCTGAGTTCGGCTAGCCGCCGTTAGCCGCCGCCAGAGGTTAAGGTCGGCTGACTCGGCGGCTGGAGTAATTTTGTTAGATTAAATCTATTAAAAAACTCAATTTTTTAACGTAAATTGCCTGATACCTTGCGTCTCTTGACATACTACCCGCGCTCTAATTTTTTTTTCTTTAATTCCTCCTCGGTTTCTCGATTTCATTTTTCTTCACGGAGTTCGGTAATGCAATTTAAAAATTTTCAAGTTTTCTTTAATGATTCTATTGTTCTTGTTGATTTTTTAATAAATGCAGCTTCATTTGTAATGCTTGTAATACTGTACCTTTATCCTTAAAATGTGCGATAAATGAAAAATTCGATAGAAGAACATCCAATCGCTTAGGTGTCACACTCAATATTCAACAAAGCGGTTCACTACTCGCCACCTCGTACGTAGCAGTTACGAGTTCGAAAACATGCAGACACTTTTTCATGCCGATTCTAAATCACTAAAGCACTACATCCTAGGTCGTCAGGATCATGAGATAAACCCGGTTTAAATGCATTAGTGGAAGCGAGAAGAAAATATGTCACCTCGCATCAATGCAACTCCCATTTAACTTAAAACGGGAATGTCTCTGGATCCCGACGTTCTGGAAAGGTACGCTAAGGTAATATGGTATCGCACAAAAAATAACATCAACACCCAGACTTGCTGAACAATCGCAACAATTTTCAGCAGAGGCCAGAAAAAAATCGTTTTTTCATCGGCTTAGCCGAACTAGCCGCCAACCGCCGACCTTTTTTTAACGGCTAGACGCCGACGTCAATTTTATCACGACTCTCCAGTCTGCACTGAAGGAGTGTAGACTCTACACCGTAGAGTAAGCAACACTTGTCTATAAACAATTAATTTTTAATAATTTTACAGTATTATCGTAACTGTAATATTTAAGGCTACTCACTATAACGCTGTAAAATTATTCGAAATTGATTGTGTAGAGACAAGTTTTGTGTACAGTTCACATTTTGATTTGAGGTTACAGTCGATATATAACGAATTAAAAATGTGTGATTTCAGTATATTATTTAGCTTATCCTTCTGTCACCTCTTTTGACAGCTTTTAACGTTTTAGTACGTTTCTCCCAGCAGAAAAAACCGAGTCCCAGCAAAAAATAAACCAAATCGAATACCGCAAATGTATTTAAAAAACGGAACATTCGATGAAATACTTTTTTATCACACCAAATGTTTATTTGTATCATTTTATAAAAAAAAAGTGATTTGCATGTAATTTAAACAAAACCAAATAAATCGTTTATGTGTTACATTTACATTATGGAAGTGGAAGTGGTTTTGGACGATTGTTTTTAGGCAATTTCGCGAGTTGTAGCCAGATACACAAATAACTATTATCGACTTAAAGCAAATGATTGTTCTCTACGCAAACTTGATTTCCACTTACAAAAAAAACGATTTTCCTCTTTTGCTGTTGTCTCAATGATTCGAAAGCTGATCGCATTGCCGGCACGATGCCTATCTACCAAGTCCAATGTGATCTGATTTCCCACTACTATTGATTAAGAGTTCAATTCAGCCATCTTCGAGGTCGTAACAGGCCAGGCGCTTTAAACGAACCGCATCGGATCTGTATCGTTGCTTTTAAAGAGCTTTGAGCTTCTCTTGCATTCCACTTTTCCAATAGAATTAAAAAGAGTCTCAAAACTTTCGATAGCTCTCCAAAGCACACACACACACTTACATAATGCGATACGATGTTTCGACTAAGTGCCTTTATTATCGCTTCGGTAAGACCGAAAACACACAAGCTGATGGGATTGATAATTACGCTGTGTTTTCCAATTGTAGATGCTATCAACTCAAAACGGCTAATGTGTTTTCGGCCTAAGTAACCCCTCCTGCGGACAATAAGTACTTCAATGACTCTTTCCATGTTTTAGTTTAAGTCAACAATTTCGACTGTCATTTAGACATTCTCATTAGAATCTGAAAATCTGCTTAGAATTTGGTAAGATTTACCCTGTACGGCCGCACAGGCAAAACAACCGGTACATACCAGAACTTAAAATTCATAGAAGAATCTGATGATATTTTCAAATTACTTTCCAGACTTTTAACACACGTGGTGTCTTTTCTTTACGAATCTAAGACCGAAAACACCCAAGCAATTTTGGGTTGATTTGATCAAAAGTTCGTTCAATGGAAAACGATGCATAATTGCCGATCCCATCAACGCAAAATTGCTTGTGTGTTTTCGGCCTAAGATTTCCCTCTTTATTGTACACGCCTACGGACCTAGATACATACGCAAATAGATTTACATGCGTCGAAAACCATACTTTTCTTGTTTGAAGCACGTCTTTCGACGCCCTCAGAATGTAAAATCCATTACATAACTCGGGATAAAAGTAAAAAGTCTTGTTTTCGTGTGTTTAAGTTTGGTTTGGTTTAAAAAACAGTGTTTCATTTATTGCTCGCTGGATGGCGCTTCAATTGACCTCGGCCTCGCCTCGGATCAACAAAATTCACACGAAAACTCTACTTTTCATCTCAAATTGATAAGAAAAAGCCTCAATAGAACAAACTGTCAAATTAAAATGAAAAATCATATATTTAAATGTGTGTGTGTGACAGCTCCGTGTACAGACAGTGATAAGGGACTCGCAGCAAAGTAAAATTGACGTTTTAGTGTTAATGGTGTGTGTGATACAATTTTTCAATGAATTTCGGGTCATCATAATTCCTCTAGGTGGTCTACCATTTTTTGCGATGGGAAAATGTGATGCAATAAAGAGATTTCTGCGGTAAAATAGGGTCAAATCATCAGATGGAATGGAAACAAAATGTTCAGAGACGACAAACTTGATGGTCAGAAACGGACATTTAGCATTTAGACAAACTTGAGTTGTTCATTGAACGCTAGATGTGCGTAAAATCTGCTCGTTCGCAATTTTGAAAACCACAAATTTAATTGCTTCCAATATTTCTATGTTTATTTACATTTTAAAAAATACAAAAAAAATATTTTTTCTGTTTTCCATGTCGTGTGTTGTTCGAAATATTTAATTTTCGATGTTTTCGATTCTCCAAAAAATGATTTTGTGAACAAAAAAATCTTTACATTCGAAAGCATTTCATTTTAATAATATCACAGCGCATTTAAGGGAATAATAAAAATTCATTCGGAAAACAATTAAAATATGAAATTAATTTCGGACATTTTTTTGTTGTTGTTGTGCGTTGCGTTTTGTTTGCATCAGATTCATCAATTTCTCGTTTAGATAATGCGAAAAACAATTTTATAAAATTTGTAGAATGACTGTGCCGGGAAACATTTATTTCACTGTTTGTATGAATGTTACCATTTGAGTATAGAAATGTTTTAGCGATTAAAATTTCAAAAACAGAAAAATATCCACGAAGCACACACTCCATCAGTCCTTTTTTACTGGCATTTCGTTCGAAAATATTTAACGATTCCATTGTTCATAGCGTAATCCAGTCGTTGCATGCATTCACTATATACTGATCGAAATGCACAAAATCTTCTTCACATGACAAGCACACTTCGAAACTTCAGTTTTCCGGGTTTTCCGATTGTTCAAAACATCGAAATAGTTCACTTAATCTCCGGTACTCAGCACCACATTTTTCTAGATGAACAGAAAAATTAGTCCACAAATGGCACTCACAACGGTTATAATTAGGACGCCCAGGTACAGGTATAGATACATGATCGTTCGCCATTCAATTTTTATCTGATTTATAGCACTGCATTACATTTCATATATATATGTAAGCTGAGGTTTTTTAGTAGATCTGTTTTTTCGATGTAATCATGCGAAGAGACTTTCCTTATCTGAAATTTGACTAAGCATCACTTGTAAAAAAAGGCTTACCATAGTCGAGTATCTCCTTCATCGTGGTCTACTCTTAACATTTTCGATTTTCTTCATCTTTTATCTCGATAACGGTCAAACTTAATACCAACCGAAGTACTAAGGTTATTGCATTACCTTCAGTGGTAATGTTCCGGATCCACTAGTGTTTCCACTCTACTCATTGCAATAAATCACGTAACATATTAAATTGATTACGGCTAGAGTGAACTTAGAACTAAGCTTCTAATGATGGTGAGGACCAAGTGATTTGCGATGTTTTGCAAGCCCATTAGCTATTCCTATTTTCTAATGTGCATGGTGAGAATCGAGCGTTCTGCGATGTTTTGTAAGCACTTCTTGTTGCTAATGAAGCATACATGGCAGAGACAGTGTTTTCCTTTCCCAATTTCTAATTATTGTGAGAACCACGTGATTTGCGATGTATCGGAAGCTCTTTTCTTAATGTCAATGAAATATTTGATGAAAACAAATGGATTTGCGATGTTCTGCGAGCCATTTTGATATTTCTAATGACGTGTGGACGAAGATACTGTGTTTGCGATGTTTTGTGAGCCCTTCTCTAATTTATAATGTAGTGTGTGTGGCAAGGACCAAGTAATTTGCGATGTTGTTTGTAATCTCTTTTCATGTTTCTAATGATTTATATGGTCAAGACGGATGTTTTGGAAGCCCTTTTCTTAATGCTAATGAAACATACTTGCCAAAGACCGATTGTTGCGATGGGGAAACAACAATGGAAAATCTTGTCCCACCATTCGCCCGTTATTCGCCTATTATTTATCCATTATTCGTCTTCATTCTCTAATTATTCGCCTTTATTCGTTCACTCGTGTTGTTTCCCCCTCGGATTTTCGAGTTATGCCGTAATTTGTAAGAAAAACGTTTCGATGTTATTTAACAAAATAATTTTTTTGTCAAAAAACATCGAAAAGTTTTTCTTACAAATTACGGCAGTGTTTTTGTGATTTGCGATGTTTCCATATTTATAATGTCGAAGACCGAGTGGTTTGCGATGTTTTCGAAGCTCTTTTTTTTATTGCTAATGAATGTGGGGAGAGAGTGATTACGGTCAAAGTGACATTAGAACTCAGCTTTAAAACTAGGTAAATGCACCTCGAATAAAATTAGAATAAACTTGAACGGGCAACATGTCCCAAATATCGTGTTCAATTCTCATGTAGATGGTTTGCAGCTAGTTAGAATTCCGACATTTTTCTAATTTATAGATTTATAGTAAGGGCAGTCATGTCTAATGCTACATAGTCCTCAGTAGTTCGTTTTATTGGTAATTTCACAGATTGTGCGTCAGAGACTACGATTAAAAGTCCATAAACGCGTAACACGTGTTATTACACAGAACAAATAGATCAATATTTTTCATCACCGATAGACTAATACAACATTTCAGTCAATAAAGGTCTTACTTTCCGTCCGTGGGTTGACGTAATCATACGGATCTCGACTAATTATGCGCAGAATAGAACCTAGACTTTTACGCTAGTTTCACATTCTGCATCAATTAATCTTTGATATCTCCAAGTATAATCTTGTAAAACATTCAAATTAGTTAGGTGACGTGTGAGTCTTATCAAATTTTTGAGATAACAGAGATGAAAGAGTAAATATACGAATCGTCTCTATGTCAATTTGGATATAAATCCGCACCTGCGATAACGCATATAGCCACACCGTTTCACTTACCGATATAATCGGTAAACATGTCAAATAAACGGCTGTCGAAAGTGAAACATATAACCAACTTCGATGCTCTGCGATTATGGCCTTGTTCTGATAAATACGATCGTAGGATCACAACGCTGTACTGTACGTCGCGTCGTTCCAATTTACATGCACACAATACCCTAAATTACGAAAGAACATTGCAACAACGTCTGTGTTCATCATCTGATTTTTTCGTCTGTTCATAATACAATTTTCATTCAAATTTACCGATGACCCATAATATCTACGTTAAAATAACAGTGCAAAACGTTCGCAGCGCTGAATTAAGCGTAACGTTTTGCTGGGAAAAGAAAGGGAAATGAAAATGATTTAATATCACAATCGCAATACAAAAAATAACGAGAAGGCTCAGATTACATAATTTGTTTAAGCGGGTGAAAATAAATGGAATGAAATGTTCTAAATTATGCAGAAACGGATATATTTATGATGATGGTTGGCAAACTGACGATACTGAGAGTAGGAAAAAGGGTAAAGTATAATCTTATAATGGAAATAATCTTGGCATAAAAGAATGATATTCACTTCAACGGTGGTGTGCCCGAATTTATATTCAGTTACAGCGAAGCGTGTTTTGAATTTGTCTAATTGATTCTCACGACCAACGAAGTGCATTTTGAATTATCGAATAAAGTCGAAAAAATGTTGGTAAAATTTAGTGCCTACCTTGTCCATGTTCAATTATTATGGAAAGAAGATTATGAGTGATTTGCGATGTTTCTCTTAGCCCTTTTGCTATTTCTAATGATGTGTATGATGAGAACAGAGTGGTCGACGATGTTTTGTAAGCCATTTATAATAAAGTGTTTGGCAAGGACCAAGTGATTTGCAATGTTTCAGAAACCCTTTCTTTCCATATTTCTAATGATGTTTATGGCGAGGGCCGAGTGACTTGCGATGTTTGACAAGTTCTTTTGCTATTTTTAATGATGGTGAGGACCAAGCGATTTGCAATGTCTTGCAAGCCCATTTACTATTTCCGATGACGTGTATGTTAAGAAAGGGTCGTTTTTTCTTATTGCTAATGAAGCATACATGTCAGAGGCCCAGTGATTTCCTTTTTCAATTTCTAATTATGTTAAGGATCAAGTGATTGCGATGCTTTGGAAGCTGTCTTAATGCTAACCAAATATTGTGAGGTCCTATGGATTTGCGATGTGGTGCGAGCCCTTTTGTTATTTCTAATGACGTTTATTATGAGGAGAGAGTGTAAGGCGATGTTCAAGGACCCCAGTGATTTGCGATGTTGAATGTCAGAAGCCATTTCCATATTTCTTATGAAATATTTTTGGCGTACACCGATTGATTTGCGATGTTTTGGAAGCTTTTACATACATGGCAAAAACCAATGCGAAAATTTGGCAGTTTCTTTTGCTATTTCTAATGATATTGAAGACCAACGACCAAGTGATTTACAATGTTTTTCAAGCCGAATGACTTGTATGGTGAGAAACGAGTGTTTTGTGATGTTTTGTAAGTCCATTTGCTATTTCTAATAAAGTATACAACGAAGACACTAATGCTAATGTAATATTTGGTGAAGACCTATGGATTTGCGATGTTGTGTGAGCCCTTTTCAGTTTGAGTTTCATTTATTTTCATAAAAAGTAAACCTTTACTGGCGTTGCGCCAGTATGTATACAATTCTAAGAAGCTATATTTTGCTATTTTTAATGACATGTCGACATTTATGATGATGACAGAGTGTTAGGCGATGTAGGCCCCTTTGCTATTTCTAATGAAGTACAACCAATGTTCGAAAGCCCTTTCTATATTTACAATGATTTATATTGCGAATGAATGAGGAGAGAAAAAGAGAGAGATTGGTTTCCGATTTTTTTACTAGATCTTATGAATCGAGTCGAAATGACTGTTCCACTCTCCCTCGTTAATTGCCGCTCGCATTCAACCCATTCAACTCATCAACATTACAAATATCCATCCTTAGTAAGGATTCCTTACGAATGAACAAAACTGATCTCGTGTACAATAATGTACGAGTTATAATTCCTTCAAACATTCAAAAGTGATAACTTTATCGCTGGAACAATATCAGCTTAAGTGGCTCTTAGCATTTTTTTTTAAATCTTTCCGCTATTTATTTTCATTGTTTTCTCTGCCTCTCTTACTCTCAATTTATCAATTTAACCATTGTTATCGAATATCAAATTTCTTTTCATAATAAATCATCATCATGATAAGGGTCAAAATGTAGATTCATGATTCGAATACGACTACAGCAGGCTACACGCTACATACGTACTGTACGTACAATACAGAAACCACACTAAGCCATCAAAGATTCACTTTGCAATTTATTTTCCTTATTTCGTCCATATAATTTCACGTCGATCTCTATAACAAAATACAAAAGCTTCGTTTTGCTGTCCGTTATTTAGCCCCAAAGCCTTTTGATTGATTTCCCTTTAATTCGAAATAAATTGCGGTTTTATTTGTGCCGTGTGCTAAATTCTATCGAGAAAAAAAGCATCCGTCGATACGGTATGGAAAATGGGAGAGGCTGTGTGTATGTTGTGTGCATAAAAAATCGTATACACTAAGCACGGTTCAAAGAATGTTCGCGTTGACTGTGTAGATAGGAATTGAGTAACTAACGTTCGTATGAGCAACGTTCGGTTCATAGAGAAAAAGAAATGCTACGGCTGGGGGCTGTATTGAACAGGTCAACCGGAACATCGAAAAGAAAAACAACGTCAATTGAGGTGTTAATGAAACAACAGAAGAAAAGGTCGTTTTTTTCACTAAACCGAATTGCGGTTCGGATATGTGTGAAAAATGTGTCTTTGATTTGCGGGAAAGATTAGGGTCATTTCAGTACGAAACAAAATTGTGAATTATTTAGCAGTACAACGGTGAAACGGTGTTACAACACACGTATAATGCGAACGGCAATCGGAAACAAAATACAAATTTGTTTCAATTTGGCGATTTATATCGCAAGCGAAAATATCATCAGAAAACTGGGATAAAATCAGAAAGAGGGAGAGAGAAGGATAGAGAAAAAAAAACTTCCAAGAAAACTTTATTCTCTCACTTCCTCCAAATCGTTTTTAGCTAATTAAACATTCAGCAAAATTGCGAGTATCAACAGCGTATAGCAACGAAAACCATTATATATGGGTTTTTAGAGACGAAGATGCTGCAAAACCAATTTCCAATTAATTTTCCTTTTCCATATACTTTGAACAAAGAGTCGTTTAATTAAAATCTAAACCGCAAATCGCTTGAGGCTTACCAATCAATTAAACAAATAAATTACTTTAACAAATAAATAAAATAAAATTTGTGAATTAAGTGTATGGTAGTTAGACGAGACATTCAGACGCTTAAGATGGCCGCCCGTAATGAATTCTATTTTTGATTCTTACAAATTCACAACTTTCTTCTTAGGCACAGGTCCTACAATATCATTTCGTTATGTTACGTCAAAAAACCTTTAAACATTAATGTGACGCCAGTCGTTTGTTTTTACTTCCAAAACATCTGATATTGCAAATAGTGACGCATTCTATCCAAATCAAACTGAATTTTTTGATAAAAGGATTGAAGTTGAGAAGTGCTAGAGATATCACCTCGAATCCCATAGTCCACGAACCACCATGGAAGCAGGTCTATTATGTCGTATCTGAACCGAATACATTGAAAAACCTGATGGAAATTGATAAGTGCTAGGGAAATCAACTCGAATCCCGAAATCCTGCAACCACCAATGGAGCGCCGTGTTCAATACCCGTGATATTTCCGTACCTTATTCAATTAGAAACTATTATATCGAGGGTATTCACTGTCGCGAACTTATACTCGAGTGTATCCAGTATATCTAGTATATCCCGTATTATATATCGAGAAGAAGCCGTTTAACGACAGCTGTCAACTGAAAAATAATTAAAGTTCGAGTTGACGGATATAGATGGGACTGCTGGCAACACTGCAAACGTCAACAAGTGTTTTGTTTCTGTGTCTGAAAATAATAATACTTTTTGAAGTCAGAACTGACCAGAAAAACGTTTCTGTTGACTAAATCTTGGTTATGAAGTGTCATGGTCGCCGGTAAAGTTGGAGTTCTCGCATAATCATCCAATAAACCAACGTTTTCGTGCGGCTAATGATACGGTGCTCGTCATAGCCTCGCAATGTGTACGCGTACCGTCGAAAAAATAGTGACAGCTGGAACCAACAGAAATTCACGACGAATATTTCGAGAACATACTTCGGTGAATTTTTGGACGCTGTGAGCGGAATTTCTTTGCGAGGTGACATTAGGAAGGCTTGGCGAGATTGGTACTCTTCTCAGTGGTGTGTCACTGCCAGGACTCTTAGTTGCTTTGCCTCACTCGCCAGCTTTAGCTCTCCGGCTGGTTAATGGTCTAAAAGTTTACTCACTGATGTGGCTGGGTCCTATTTTGCTTCTATATGAGTAAAATGATCCGGACTATTCATAGAGCTTAGGCTTTCGGGCTATAGAGTGGACAAGGTCGACGGATGGATTGGTGGTGTTAGGTCGCTGAGAGATGCTAGTTTTTCCCGGCTTTTATTTTGATTCCTCGCAAAGACAACGTACACTCGATGAGGGTACATCTATCTGTATTAACATTCGAGGAATGTATTCCATGTTGTGCAAAACTCTTTGCAAAGGGACGATATGGTCGCCGTGTCGGGTCGTTGTGCTATTCAGTGGTGTGCCATCGTCTGGACACGCTGTCATTTCGCTTTTTGCACCGAAGGTCCTCGTCTCAAAGGTGGCTCGTCCGTCAGTCTAATTTAGATATAAGGGCTTTTGGGCTAAATAGTGGTAAAGTTTGGCGGTTGACCTTTTGGTGGCGCGCTGCTGAGTGACGCTTCTGTCTGGCTCGGCTTTCATATTGGCCCACTGCAGAGAAAGTTTACGTTCGAACGGGCTAGTCTTATAAAATATGAGACTGGACCAGGTCAATATCGAGCGGAATGTAAATCACAGGCTTTATCAATCCCAATGACAAGGACTGTGATTCGGGCGACAATGTTGCCTTACTCGCTGTCATTAGTGTAAGGTCCAAGGGGTGAGACACAGCTGTCCTCCCAGTGGCTTTCTAGAATTTACAGTCTAATGAAACGAGGTCGACGCCATTTACTCTTTGCTTTCTGCCCTAAGGATTAGCTATCATTTCGGTACCTAATCATAGGGATCAGTTTGCTCGCCTGGAGTGATTCGTGTAGATCGTAAGGCAATAGGTTGAGAAGGAGATGAGGTTCTGAAAAGGGCTTCAAGATTTTCATGATGACAGGGTAGCACAAAGGATCCCATGATCGGTGTGCATTGATCAGAAATGATCACCCTAACTGATTAAATCTTAAATCTTATGACGGATATAGATGCAGCTTAAACATTTACATTTCATCACAAAATCGGATTTACATGTTTTATACGATTTATGTGCGACGCATTTATAAATCCGAATATGCGAAGCACTAGGCCCCACCTTTATCTTCACATCGCGTGCCTAAAAATGCATTTATTACTGTGTTACACATAAACTTATTCTTTTCGTCGCTGAGTTGAAAATTAATTTATTTATTTATGTAACCAGTCGCTTCGCTCGTTTGATAACATCACATCTAGTGATTTTATTCCACTCATTTGAGTGGTATAATGTAATTATTTCGCTACAAGTTGCATAATAATCACATTAAGTTCACATTTAGCAGCGCCGTTGCAGAAAAGAATTTTTTTGTTCAGTTTGGTATGAAGACTTTGAAAAAGTGACTTCTAGCGCCATCTACATCCGGTTGAAATTTTCGATGCAGAGGTAAAACTTAGATGAATTTCTGTGAAACGTCCATCGAAGCTACATAGGACACTTTGGGCTTAAATGAAAGCTAAAGTTTCAAACATTTTCAGGATTTTTCGTTTTTCTCGTAGTTTTTCAAACTTTTTCTATAAATGAGGTTTTAAATCTGAGGTTAAAATTAAATATTTTTTCTAAATTTTTATCCAAAACTTTTTTTTTTCTTCGGTATTATCGTTCCGCGCATCCAGTTTCCAAACTTTTGACCTGATAAAATTTATTTTGTTTTCCGTAACTAGTTTCAAAACATCGAGAAGTTGGACCCTTTTACATGTATTGTTGTATGATCTATAAACAAATCTCCAATTTTTTCGCTCTCGGCGAACTTTGTCATTCACTGCAACTCCTATAGACGTCTCCGACGGCAACAGATCACTTGTATCGCTAAGCTTGGACCCTCAGCTTTCCAATGACTAATTTATTCTTCATCTGAAGTCCATTTCCCCCAATCTTCCCACACGCTGGAGATTATACAATTTTTGTTAATTTTGGAATCGGAGCAAGGAAATGTGGTTTTGATAGTAAATTATTGGGGCCCTGTGTACATATCCATAGCACACCAATGAATAGTAGTTGAAAAGTTACATACACTTTCTTTGGTCATAGAACCGTCAATTTTATAATAAACCACCATAAAAGCGATAACGGTTAACCATAAAATATTGTTTATCCGTCTAATACCAGAGGAAAGTTTATGTTTTCGATTTGATTTTGATTTCTTTAATTAACTTTTAACAGCCACACTGTGTGGTATGAAGCAAATTTCCAAAACCTATAAAATTAATCGAAAAGAATCCATAATCTTCCACAGAAATAATCTTTTATCTGGAACATAAATCCTTTGGAAAATACAATTTCCCGAGAAAAAAAATCTATAAATATTTTATGGTGTACCTACCGTCGTATTATGTATGGAGATGGAGTGGGAGAGACGTAGAGAGAGAGAGAGCGAGAGCGTAATGAATGAATATCACTAACCCAATCTTATTACATAACACAAAACCATATCTCAATCACTATACACTAATGCCCTTATCCATGTCAATGGCAAAGTAAGCCTATGAAGGATAATCATGATAAGCACTACACTATATATTATGCGTTTTTTTTTGCTTGCTTGCCATAACGAACATTGCAAAAATGTGTTCGGCGGTACTTAAGATATTTATAGCCGGCGGGAGATATTTTGGATTTATTTCCTAGTTTGATGTAGTATTTACCATTTAAAACGATTCAGTTCAGTCAATCTAAACAAGAAGGAAATGTATGCGAAGCTCAACATACTTAATATAAAAACATATACCGGGTATGGGGTACATGTGATTGAATGGAACATTTTTCAGATATCACGTCACACAGAGAAAATGGTTAAAATAATGGAATTCCACGAATGCAAGGACTGTATTCGCGTATTTGTAGTGGATGAGGATGAGAAGGAGGAGTAATATAGATGATCCGATGTCCATTCAGGAAAGGTTCCTAAAAACAGGTGGTGAGACCTCTCTGAGTTAATCACGAAGGCAGTGGCAACAAGAGGTCAACATCCACCTCACTGCACCACCGGAAAATGGGTCATAACTTCATTGACTCAAAAATGTGAGACAAATCAAAATAATAGTTATTTATACAACCAAGTGATAGATGCTTTTTTAGGCACTAGATGTGTATCATCGAGTTGTATACAACGTTTTTCTCCGAAGCGAAGCGGAGTTAATTTTTTTTCTCTCGCATCGTCTCATAATTAATAAAATTCGCTCGAAAAAACGTTATTTTGGGAACTTTAAAGTTCGATGATTCTCCAAAATTTGATGGGTTGAGACACATTGTGGAAAATCAACTCCATTTCTAACTGGGACGGTGGGTATGGTCGAGTGGGGTGTCAATGGATAGAGCTTGAAGTAAGGTACAAAACTCCGGGTTAGAGCTTCCTGCTACTAACTTTCCCAGCCGCCCAGAGCCCTTCAAAAATTTCTGTTTTCTCGAGGTTTTTCACTTGTTGCGGCGGCTGGGTGGGCCGAACATCGGCGTTTGTTGGTCAATAATATTCAGCTCATTGACCTTTATAAACGTGCACAATTTTACATTATTCACTTTTTGTATGTTGGAGTAAATGATAAAAAACGATTTTCGCGACCACTTCGGAGAAATTTTCCTAAGGGCCATGTCAGCCCAACAAAAAAATTTCGGGAAAAAAGTTGTTCCACGATATTATCAGAATTGAACGACGATTCATTTGAGCCATAGCTCGTTTGGATCGCTGTCGGCTTCAATCCCGACTGTTCGAAGTTTTGGCGAATTCACTCTTAAGCGCATGGAGAAAAAAAAAAACAAAACGTATTGCAACACACTTGTCACGAAGAAGTCGAGGCTTGCTCTATTTTATCACATAAGCGAAAACGGGACAACAACATAGACCTGAAGTGTAATTTTTGAATTATTATTCTAGTTAAGTAATTTTGACATCCGAACACCGGGCGTATGTACGAAAATGCCACAACTAAAACAATATTATAAATCAATTGTGCGGTTTCACTATATGACAAAATACATCAGGTTTCTGGATAGTCATGAGCATTATGAAGACATATTGCATAAATCGATACCGCAAAATGTTAAACATTTACTTAGAGTGTCATTAATTTCCTCAAGCTAATACTAGCAATAGAAAAAAAAGTTTTCTGGATTATCTTTGTGCTTGACAGTTTATTTAGTATAATAGAAGAGTTGGGTTCTGTTTGTTTAGGAAATTCGGATGAAAATTTTCGAATATTGAAACATATATTGACCAATCTACCATAATAATACATTGAATGGGACACCTTATATGGATTGACAATCCGATAAGATATATGTCATGCGGTTAGTGTAGGGATCTCTATTATGTTTGCACGATAAGTGGCGGGCGTGACGCAAAAAACTAAAAGAAAAAATTTTGGGACTGTGAAACATATTTAACAATTTTTTGACAACACAAATGTCAAAAGAATGAAATTTTAATTTTTGAGGTTAGCTTTGTGAAACTGAGAGTTTATTTAAGAGAAGAAACCGCTATTTGACAATGACCTATTGAATTTCAAAGTTTTGATTTTTGTAATGCTTAATTTCCTCTCACCAAAAAAGCCCGACATAACTGTTGATGAAGTCAAGGCCGCAGTAGCCGAGATGAAAAACAAATAGTCTCCCGGAGAAGATGGTGTTCCAGTGGAAGCCATTAAACTGGCTGGAGACTCTTTATTAAAGGCAATCACGGCTTTGTTTAATCAATGTCTCCAATGGGAAGAAGTACCAGAAGCCTGAGAAAATGCGGTAATTACATTGCTGCATAAAAAAGGAGACATAACAAAGCTGGAAAATTACCGACTCCAATACCCTCTCTAGCAACCAAACTTCGTTTTGACGCCGGGTGAAAAAAAAGTGGTCTCTGAGACCTATTTTAGACCGGTTCGCTTGTATGGCAGTGAGACTACGTATGACCTTTAAGACCGAAAATTCATCGAGATTGTTCATCGGAATTCATCTGAGAATGGTGAGACGTCTCATTCGAGAATGGTTTTGAATTTGCGAGACGTCCTGAAACTAAGTGAGTGGTCTCATTTTGGATTTTCTAGACCTGGTGAGACTGACTGAGTGGTCTCGTTTTGGATTTGATAGACCTGGTGAGACTGACTGAGTGGTCTCGTTTTTGATTTGCTAGACCTGGTGAGACTGACTGAGTGGTCTCGTTTTGGATTTGCTAGACCTGGTGAGACTGACTGAGTGGTCTCATTTTGGATTTGCTAGACCTGGTGAGACTGACTGAGTGGTCTCGTTTTGGATTTGCTAGACCTGGTGAGACTGACTGAGTGGTCTCGTTTTGGATTTGCTAGACCTGGTGAGACTGACTGAGTGGTCTCGTTTTGGATTTGCTAGACCTGGTGAGACTGACTGAGTGGTCTCGTTTTGGATTTGCTAGACCTGGTGAGACTGACTGAGTGTCCTCGTTTTGGATTTGCTAGACCTGGTGAGACTGACTGAGTGGTCTCGTTTTGGATTTGCTAGACCTGGTGAGACTGACTGAGTGGTCTCGTTTTGGATTTGCTAGACCTGGTGAGACTGACTGAGTGGTCTCGTTTTGGATTTGCTAGACCTGGTGAGACTGACTGAGTGGTCTCGTTTTGGATTTGCTAGATCTGGTGAGACTGACTGAGTGGTCTCGTTTTGGATTTGCTAGACCTGGTGAGACTGACTGAGTGGTCTCATTGCGAATTGCTATTTTAAAGACAGGAAAAAAAAAGATTTTTTTAGACTGTTTGAAACGTCTCTCATATTCGAGCTTTTTTAGACTGTTTGAGACGTCTCCCATATTCGAGTTTTTTAGACTGTTTCTCTCATATTCGAGCTTTTTTTAGACTGTTTGAGACTTCTCTCATATTCGAGTTTTTTTTAGACTGTTTGAGACGGTCTCTCATTTTTCGAGATTTTTGTTCGTATACTTCTTTATTGAGTCAACAGATGGCCACCACTTTTCATTTTTTTTATAATTCGCTATTGTAAATGTAGAGAAGTGTTAGTAAATTTTATGAATTTTATTTTTACCTTTTTTTTTATTTCGTTCTATTTTTGAACCGTTGTTACAAATGCTGAGACTGGATGAAAGGTCTCATTGTAGTTAGGTTTCCAGATCGCTTTAGACTAAGTGCGTAGTCTCATCGCTAATAAATATGGGTGGACAGTGCGAGACCGGTTGAAACGTCTCTTTGGTAGAAAATATTATTTCAGATTTTTGAGACCGGTTGAGACGTCTCTTTTTCAGAAAATGTTTTTTTTTTCACTTCTGAGACCGGTAGAGACGTCTCTTTGCTAGAATAATTTTTGTTGGACTTCTGAGACCGGTTGAGACGTCTCATTTTCAGAAAATATTTTTTTCCGTTCTTTGACTGGTGGAGACATAGTCTTGCTATTCATAGACTTCGAAAAAGCTTTCGATTCAGTGGAAACATGGTCGATATTGGACGCATTAGACGAATGTGGAGTAGACTCAAGGTACTCCAACACAATTCGATATGTGCACAAAAATGCTACTTCATGTATAAAACTTCATAAGAGCACGGAGAAATTCAGAATCGGCCGAGGTGTAAGGCAGGGTGACACCATTTCACCGAAATTATTCACGGCGATTCTGCAGAGTGTTTTTAGGAAGTTAAACTGGAGTAAAATGGGAATAAAGATAAATGGAGAGTACCTGAGCAATCTCCGCTTCGCTGATGACATTGTACCGATAGCAGCGAATCTAGGTCAGGCTCAGCTTATGCTACAACAGTTAAGTGAAGAGGCAAGCAAAGTTGGCCTCAAGATGAACTTATCGAAAGCAAAAGTCATGATCAACATCATCGGGGACGATAGAGAAATCAAAATTGGTGACACTGTCATTGAACGAGTCGACAGCTATGTATATCTAGGACATAAACTGAAGTTAGGTCTGGACAACCAGACTGCAGAAATAAGACGTAGGATTGGTCTTGCATGGGCAGCGTTCGGAAAACTCAGACTCAAAGTTTTCGACACTTGTGTCCTTCCAGTGCTCACTTATGGAGCGGAAACGTTAACTTTAACGAAAGCATCCGAAGATAAATTGAGAGTGACACAAAGAGCCATGGAACGGAGTATGCTTGGAATAACACTCAGAGACAGAATGACGAATCAACGGATTCGACAACAAACCAGGGTCGTTGATGTCATGGAAAGAATAGCATCTCTGAAATGAAGCTGGGCGGGACATATTGCAAGAAGGACAGACGAACGTTGGACCAAAAAGACCATGAACTGGCGACCATATAAAAGACGAGCTATAGGTAGACCACCAGAGAGATGGACAAACGGAATTAAGAATATTGCAGGTACAAACTGGCAGCAAATGGCAATGGATCGTACGAAATGGAAAGAAGTTGGAGAGACCTACGTCCAGCAGTGGATAGAAACAGGCTGAAAAAGAAGATGAAGAAGAAAAAAGTACTCCGTGTGGCAGACAAAATTGAATTTTTTCAATTTTTGCTTTCTTTATTTGATAGCTCGCTCTCTCACGGCTCTCTAACTGAGTACTTCTTGTTGAGTGGAATGGGAACTTAAAGTGTCCACTCCATTCAACAAAAAGTGCTCCGTGAGAGAGCGAGAAAAAATTCAATTTTGTCTCTCGCACGGAATACTTTTTTGGTAAGAGGAAAGCAAGCACTATCTCCGAAACGTTTCTATAGATTTTCCTTACATTTTGGCTGTAGGACCTACAGTGTAGGTCAAGCCGGGTAAATTAAAATGATTTATTATTATTGATTTTGGTTTCCCTGGTTTTTTTTTCTTATGACCTGCTGTTACCTTAACTATCGACAGAATTGATTTGGCTTTGATAAATTTCTCTTGAAGAGAATCTATTCTTATTTTTGTTTTTGTTTTTTGCACGCAGGTTCAACCCTGACGATATATGTTACGTAATTAAAGACACAAGCACTTGCGTCACCTTCATCATTTCCGAGTTTTTTTTGCTGATATTTATACACAGACATGCATAATCCGTGCACACGTTTTCTATGCTGTTCTTTATTACGGCTCTTTATAGTTTGAACACCCTATCCGGTTACATAATATTAATAGTTTAGCTTTCGATACACTTCATAAATACTTAAAACCATAATAATCAAATGTTTGTAATCTCAGTATTAAAGCCATGTGTGCGAGTGTATGCAATTAATTAATTTCCAAACCTGACAAGAATCGAGATTAGTTTCGATCAAGAGTTGAAACATTTTCTCGTAACACTAACTACAGAGAGAGTGGTAATAATGTAATATGTGGGCTTAGAGTCAATTTATCAGGATTATCACTTACATGTATGTTAAGGCCGGGTTGTTCGTTTAGGAATAATGTATGTGTATGTATCGAACGTTAGGTAGTAGGTAGTAAGTAGACGTGTAAAAGACGAAGAAAATAAGACTCTGTGCATTTGTCTTGCTTCCTTTATTTCAATGGAAAGATTACCGTATTGGGAAAGGAACTTGTGCCGCGGTATAATGGGGGTATTGAGATAAATTTATTTTGTCAACGAAATTAAATCGAATCGTAATAGGAATTTGTAGATATACCAGCAGTTATTAAGACGAACGTAATTGCGGCATATGTTTATTTCGCACCAAAGAAGCTGGACAAACTGGCTTCTATTGCAGTTTCACTTTCAAATTTTACTTGCGACCTTTGCACTTACAATATCCGCAAATGACAATTAAAAGTGAACGCAGTCTTGCTATTCATAGACTTCGAAAAAGCTTTCGATTCAGTGGAAACATGGTCGATATTGGACGCATTAGACGAATGTAGAGTAGACTCAAGGTACTCCAACACAATTCGATATGTGTACAAAAATGCTACTTCATGTATAAAACTTCATAAGAGCACGGAGAAATTCAGAATTGGCCGAGGTGTAAGGCAGGGTGACACCATTTCACCGAAATTATTCACGGCGATTCTGCAGAGTATTTTTAGGAAGTTAAACTGGAGTAAAATGGGATTAAAGATAAATGGAGAGTACCTGAGCAATCTCCGCTTCGCTGATGACATTGTACCGATAGCAGCGAATCTAGGTCAGGCTCAGCTTATGCTACAACAGTTAAGTGAAGAGGCGAGCAAAGTTGGCCTCAAGATGAACTTATCGAAAACAAAAGTCATGACCAACATCGGGGACGATAGAGAAATCAAAATTGGTGACACTGTCATTGAACGAGTATGTATACGAGCTATGTATATCTAGGACATAAACTGAAGTTAGGTCTGGACAACCAAACTGCAGAAATAAGACGTAGGATTGGTCTTGCATGGGCAGCGTTCGGAAAACTCAGACTAATTTTCAAAAGCAAAATGAATAATAGTCTGAAACGCAAAGTTTTCGACACTTGTGTCCTTCCAGTGCTCACTTATGGAGCGGAAACGTTAACTTTAACAAAAGCATCCGAAGATAAATTGAGAGTGACACAAAGAGCCATGGAACGGAGTATGCTTGGAATAACACTCAGAGACAGAATGACGAATCAATGGATTCGACAACAAACCAGGGTCGTTGATGTCATGGAAAGAATAGCATCTCTGAAATGGAGCTGGGCGGGACATATTGCAAGAAGGACAGACGAACGTTGGACCAAAAAGATCATGAACTGGCGACCATATAAAAGACGAGCTATAGGTAGACCACCAGAGAGATGGACAAACGGAATTAAGAATATTGCAGGTACAAACTGGCAGCAAATGGCAATGGATCGTACGAAATGGAAAGAAGTTGGAGAGGCCTACATCCAGCAGTGGATAGAAACAGGCTGAAAAAGAAGAAGAAGAAGAAGAAGCAGTCAATTTCAATCAGTCACTCAATTTGTATTGTAGGACTTTGTAAGTGATGTGGCGCGGTGAATCAAGTGCGGAGTGTCAAGTAAACGAAGTACCTTTTTGGTAAGTGGAAATCAAGCCTTAAGTTCAGAAAATATATTAAACGAGCCGTCAGAACAGTCGGAGCGTTTGCTGCGACTGAGCCCCGTACAAACCCGTACATCTATTGCGCACGTGACCCTACTTCGTCCGTCGCCCTACTCTTACCGTAAGCCTATTGCGCCCGTAAACGTCGTAAAATTCGTATGCAATGTGTACGTACGTATCGACGTGACAGACGGACAGAAGGACAGACGGACAGACAAAATTTTTATTGCGGATTCGTGTGGTCCGTATGATCTAGTATATTTCCTGTAATTGATGAATTTGAATTTTTCTAGTACATTCCGTCATAAAATAACGAATCTCAGTGCTCAGCACATTTTTTTGAAAACCAACTTCAGTGCTATGACTTTCCATGGATACTCACCAGATGTTACCGGAGTGAAGTTATTTCATCAACGAATGAAGATCTGAAATATAATTGAAGCGCCTCTACAGGCCAACGATTCTATAAAAGGAATGTAATGTCGGGTTAAACGTTTTTTTAAATACCTCGTTTACTCATGAAATCACCCTATTCGTCCATGTTTACGCAAAATGAAGTGTGTGTAAAGGCACTGTCATTTTTATTTGTTTTCCCCCTTTGTAATTGCACCCGTCGGGAATACGATCAAATATTCAAACTATTCTGTCTGTGTGTACTTCGGTAGGAGATGTAGCGTAAAATTGCTTAACGTTATATTTGTCATATGGAGTGATTGCAAGCAGTATGAACGTCGTTCAGATCTTTTGCCCTTTCACTGACTTTTGTTTATTTTCGTAAAGAGTCGTTTCCGTGCGATTTATGTCACGGAAACGAGACCCTTCTCGAAAGACATCGTATTCATATAGAAAATATCAACAGTCGCAATGAAGTGGTGAAGTGAACAAAACATTTTAAACCCTTGTGCAAATAGTATTTCAGACATATGGGGTTGACCACTGTACACACGGAACGATGAAGAGTAATTTACTATTTTATCACGTTCAATGCGAAGAAAGAGGATTGAGACTGTCGGAATGAATTTTGTGACATTTTTTTTCCTCTTCACATAGACGTACTGAGTGTCACATTTACTAATAAAAAATACATTCGTCGAGTCTCTACCCACGCGCGTTTGGTATCGTTGGAAAGAAGAGACCCGTAGTAACGAGGTCTGATAGGTTTTTCGTTTTTTATCTGCTTTATGGCGGCAGATGAGCCCTTAGAAGTTCGCCGGCGTAGTCAATTTTCTCGATTTCCTGTCAAAACCTTGGACAGCGACGGCCAACGGCTTCCGTAGTATCGTTGGACTCCTGGTGGACTAATCTCTACTATCCATTGTCAAACTTGTTTGGTCGCTGCTGTCCAAGAGATTCCGAAACCGAAAACCATATACTGATTTTCGATGTCTAGCGCTTCCACACACGGACCTTTCGACCTTTTTGGGTAAGTATCGCAGCGTCTTTATTAGCACTACAAACCTGCACACTACCAAATAAATCGTCTGTTTATTGGTGAAATAATTCAACTTTTAGTTCGCAAATAAATATTTTTCAACATGCGACACAGCTCACTTTTACAACTGTACTGCCAAAAACAAAAGACAACCCGTAAAAAATTGTTCCACAATATATATATTGTTTTGTGGCAAAAAGTGTCTACCTGTGTATTACAGTTGAGTCCAAGTTTTGCCGAGGATGGTGAAAATAAACCTATTCAAATATTGTACAATTCAGACAATTTTTAGCCCCGTACGAAGTACTGGGGGCTTATAAGATTAATATGCCGTTTGTAACACGTCGAATTGGAAGCAGACAGTAAGGGCAAAGCATTTGGTTATGTTAATAGATGACGAATCCGCAATAAAAAAAATGTCCGTCCGTCCGTCCGTCTGTGACCCCTCTAGCTTGAGTAAATCACAACCTTTTTTTCCCCGATTGGTATCGACAAAAGTAAGGTCAAGTTCGAAAATGGGTATGGTAGGGGCAACCCCTCCAGAGCTAGGGCCCTATAGGTGTTTTTCAGTCTTTCGACGATATCTACCGAAATACGCACGCAATAGCTGCTTGTGATATATCAAATGAAAGGTATTGACGAGTAGAACAAAGTTGCTGAACATTGTTTTTGGGTAAGATGCAACGTGGGCTTGTTGGGAGGGCTCAAAGGTCGTTACTCGGCCCTAAGTGTTTTTTGCACATAAATCGAGTAAATCTCATCCGATTTTGCTAGTTTTTGTTTCATTTGAGAGGTAATTGAATACCCAATGGAAAGTTGGCAAAAAATTTTGGGTTTCTAAAATAATGTCGTAAATTGTTGGTTCTATTTGAAAAGTACTTCGTACATGCTTTCGTAATTGCGCTATGCGCAATTTTAAAAATGAACAGTTTTAGTAAATTTGACAATGCCCAACTTGACTTGCATTTTGGTAACAGACGCATTAGAGGGTTGTTGACGTATTAGGGTTCCGGGCGAATTACGGCTACGGACGTATTATGGTTACGGACGAAATAGGATTACGCGTCGTACGGGGCTAAGTCGCAGCAAACGCTCCGACTGTTCTGATGCCTTGTTTTTAAATCCTTTCTCGGTGTTTAATAGAGCATGGAATCCTCTAGCAATATCGCCATTCAAAAAGTTTCACATTCTCTTTATCTTGGACATATCACGATTTAAAAATGTCGAAATTTCGACTTTAGCTGGCTGTAGCTACGTGGTCACGTTGTTGAGGGAAGCCATTTCAACATAAATTAGCTTAGAATTAGTCCCTTTATCCGTTGCGATAATAATCTGCATTCAAATTGACTGCAGTAGCCGAAATGAAGAACAAAAAGTCTCCCGGTTAAGATGGTGTTCCAGTGGAAGCCATTAAACTAGGTGGAGACTCCTTATTAAAGGCAATCACGGCTTTGTTTAATCAATGTCTCCAATGGGAAGAAGTACCAGAAGCTTGGGAAAATGCGGTAATTACATTGCTGTACAAAAAAGGAGACATAACAAAGTTGGAAAACTATCGACCCATAAGTCTCTTATCAACACTCTACAAGTTTTTCATGAAAATAGTTACGAAGAGGAACACCAAGAAGCTCGACTTCTACCAACCTGTTGAACAAGCTGCATTTAGATCAGGATTCAGCACAAACGACCACTTACATGTGATGAGAACGCTAATTGAGAAATGCAATGGATACAAGATTGCTGTGGTCTTGATATTCATAGACTTTGAAAAAGCTTTTGATTCAGTGGAAACATGGTCTATATTGGACTCATTAGACGAGTGCAGAGTAGACTCAAGATACTCCAACACAATTCGATATGTGTACAAAAATGCTACTTCATGTATAAAACTTCATAAGAGCACGGAGAAATTCAGAATTGGCCGAGGTGTAAGGCAGGGTGACACCATATCACCTAAGTTATTCACATCGATTCTGGAGAGTGTTTTTAAGAAATTAGACTGGAGTGAAATGGGTATCAACATAAATGGAGAGTACCTGAGTAATCTCCGTTTCGCAGATGACATCTCCCTGATGGCAGCTGATCTAGATCAGGCGCAAATTATGTTGCAACAGCTGAATGAGGAGTCAAACAAAGTCGGCCTCAAGATGAATTTGTCGAAAACGAAAATCATGACAAACATTGACGACGACAGAGACATTAAAATCGGTGATACTGTCATTGAACGAGTCGACAGTTATGTGTACCTAGGTCACAAATTGAAGTTGGGTCTAGACAACCAAACTGCAGAAATAAAACGTAGAATTGGTCTTGCATGGGCAGCGTTCGGAAAACTCAGACTAATTTTCAAAAGCAAAATGAATAATAGTCTGAAACGCAAAGTGTTCGATACGTGTGTCCTTCCTGTGCTCACATATGGAGCGGAAACGTTAACGTTAACAAAAGCTTCCGAAAATAAATTAAGAGTGGCACAAAGAGCTATGGAACGAAGTATGCTTGGAATTACGCTCAGAGATAGAATGACAAATCAATGGATTCGACAACAAACAAAAGTCGTTGATGTCATGGAAAGAATAGCATCTTTAAAGTGGAGCTGGGCGGGACATATTGCAAGAAGGACGGACGAACGTTGGACCAAAAAGATCATGAACTGGAGACCACCTAAAACACGACCTAGAGGTAGACCACCAGAGAGATGGAGTAATGGTATAAAGAGAATTTCAGGCGCAAATTGGCAACAAGTGGCAACTAATCGTTCGGAATGGAAAAGAATTGGGGAGGCCTACGTCCAGCAGTGGACAGAAACAGGCTGAAAAAAAAGAAGAAGAAGAAATTGACTCGTCGGTTCCGCACGGCCATGAGTGCCGGTTCTCCGAAACGGCTGGATAGATCCGCGAACTGAATGTGGTCCCTATAGTACTCGAGTCCCTCAATAAGAATATGAAAAACATAGCTAACGCTGACCCGTACGAAACACCTATTCGTATCAAAAGCCTTTGCGGTGAAACTCTTCATTTCTTTTACTTCATTCTCTACTGAAAAGCTATTCGCCCTTTAAAATCACTTATATTATCCACTCTTTGCCTTGTTATCATATACAATTAAATTGCCGGAGGCAGTATAGACAGCCCCGTACGAAGTCAACTTTCATAAATTCCTATTTAAACAGCTATATACCGCTATATTTCACTATAAATAAACATTTCACAGATGAATTTGCTATTATATAGCTCTATATGCCTGTATATAGCTCAATATAGGTGAATATAGATGTCCATATATGGAATGCCTGAAACACCCCACACACATAACAAATTATTTCTATGTTAACAGAAACACTCTAAGTACCATTTTTCCCAATATATATCACTTTTATTAAAATCCAATATGGCCACCGGCAGCCATTTTGTTAGGAGACCGACGCTTTACATTCGTTAAGACCTTTCAAACAATAAAGTTCATGAAATTCGGTCAAAATTTACTCGAGATATTGACAAAATACTCCACGTTCACTGTACGGCCGAGTAGCCAGATAAGAGCTCACTCCAAGAGACCTAGCTCACGCTCCGGAGAACATAATTTCAAAAACTTTTTTTTCCCTGATTGGTACGGTCAATACCTATCTAATAAAGCTAAAACAGACGAAATATGTTCAAATGTGGCCGACCTACAAGCAAAAACTGCTTGCCGCCCTGTGCCTGTTTCACACCAAGAACTCACGAGTCGGTCATCCGATTTCCGAAAACTTTTTTTTGTCGATCGGTATTGTAAATACCTTTTATTTGACGTATCAGTTACAAGTGTAACGTTTGAATGTCCGGAGATATCTTCGAAAAACCGTAAAGCTCTTATTGGGCCACAGCTCGGGAGGGGTCGATCCGAAATCGCCCATCTTCGAACTTAGCCTGTCTTTTGACATTACCAAACGGGAAAAAAATAATTTTTAAAATCGGATGCGTTTTACTCAAGTTATCGTGCAGACGGACAGACGGACATATTTTTTTTCACTGATTTGGCATCTCTAGACAACCACAATAGGTTTCCCCTTACTCAGGGAGTCCAATTCGACGTGTTACGGACGTATGCGTAAACGCATAAGACCCCAGTACTTCGTACGGGTCTAAAAAATCAGAGGTGGTGTCGCGAATTTATTTAAATTTTGTTCAACCCCACCGTGTTACAGCACAAAATAAATACTAAAACTATATTCGTCAATCAGCAAAAGAGATTGTAAAAAAGATTTAAAAAATAAAAGCCACAGCCCTTTCAGATTTATTTAAGGATCTCCATTATATTCGTTTATACGAATGATTTGACCGAAATCCGTCGAGTTGAAATTGAACTATGGTTCTGTTGACATTTGTGAAAACATTCGAGATATACAGTATATATACGATATTCACTGAGTATATTTCCAGTTTCGTGATTTCCCTTAATACTTTTTCCAGTCTTAGTTCTCGTAGCATTATGTGCCAGAGATCCAGAGAGAACGGCTATTCAATAAACTCATTTCTTTAATTCTGCAAAACAAAATTTATATTTTCGTGCTGTTCATTTCTGCTTCTTCTTCGCTTTTTTTTCATTCTTCCACCCAACTTGTCATTTATCGACGAACATAATTTATAACAAAAATCTGCTTTATGCTACATGACCCTTAAATCATAAAGTAAACCAATGATCCGATTTATTTTCCATGTACATCGTTGCCAGAGATGAAAACAACACACAATAAAAGTTCGCAGCAGCACAAAAAAAAGAAAGAGTAAAATCCAAGAAAATGAAAATCTTGTGTCGCCATTACTCATTGGAAAATAATAATAATAAATGTTGATTCGATGCTTATATCTACCGAAAGATTTGGCCGAATTTTTTTTTTCTCTCTCGGTACTGTGCCCCCCCCCCCCTTTCTTTCGTTTTTATTTCTTTTTTGATTATTTTATAACGTAACGATACGGCGAAAACATTTTTTTTTTAAATAAAAAATAGGAAATTATCGATCCTATGGATAAGATACGGCGCATAGAGTTAATGTTCCCGAATAATTTATGTTGTGGAACAAATCTCAAAGAAATTTTTTGTCGGAATTATCGTTAATAAATTGAGACAGTGATGATGGAAATTGCATGTTCTTTGGCATAATATTAGGCAGTGAATGTCTTATGGTGTACATGGGACTGAATACATATTGGGGTAGTCTTACACACAAGGCTTGATGATAAAGTGACATTAATGGATTCTGTCTGAAAGTTTCAAAATTGGAAAAAGATCACGATGTCAATGTGTGTCGTCAGTGACAACTTCCATTACAACTATAGAACTCATATTCAAATCGATTGAGCTAAAAAAAATGTGCCAATTTTAGTGATTGATGTAGGCTGGATAAAGGATAGTTCAGTGGAGCGAATTATATTGTTCAGATTTCACAATTCTATCCGATTTTACCCATTTTATATATGAAACATATACAAAACAGTGGACCATGAAGACATCACTTATTTTTATCAACTGACCTCTGGTGACTTCAAACTGGTTAAAAGTCCCAATGTTAGCCGAAAAAATGGCCAAAAACGTATGAAAGAAGTAGTAGGAACGTCAGGATTATTTTGGATGAGTTACTCCATAAAGAGTCACAAAAATAATTTCATCGAGGAAAGGGACCAATAATATCGTTATGTCACACGAAAAGTAAAAATGGATCTTTCGATAATCATTGAACAGAAATCAAGTAGATGGGAAGTAGTGACGAAATGTCTGTGCAAGAAACACTGGAACTAGTATCTCAAATTATAGTTGGGATCATTCATAAATGACATCCGCTTTTTTCAGTGCTGCCAGCAGATTTAAATCATTAATAACTCGCTAAATATGCGTTCGCGAGAGTTAATGTGTGTTTTACTCCCTGATGAGGGGTCTATTCGGCTCACGAAAATGCATATTTATCGAGTTATTAATGATTCAAGGCTGCTGGCAGCACTGGAAAAGACTGACGTCATTTATGAATGATCCCTTCTTGATTTAGGAAAAACATTAAAAGTTCTGATTAGGATATACATGATTTTTCCAGGCCATATATCAGGCCATATCTCAGGCTCCTGAACATGGATCATGGCCTGTCGGCTGAAATCAGGAGTACTTTAATGTAGCTTTCGAATGATATAAATTTTATGAAAAATAGTTTGGAAATGTCCGGGGAAAATGCTTCGAAGTTGATGAATTTTCCGGGACACTTTCTGGAGGAGCGCTACAGACTCCTTCGAAATAAAGGTCTTCCATGAAGTATCGGTAATGAGCCGATCCGTTCCAGAACAGAAGGAATTTGTAAAAAATTTATTTAAGTTTCGGAAATATTCGACCTTGAATAAAACCATTAAATAAGTATGTTAGGGTGGTTCAAATTTCCCTGAAGGCGAGGAAACCGAAAATTGTTATTGAAAAATAGACAAAAATGACGTTTTAAAAATGTTTAAAGACGTAAATTTTGTGTTTCTATGTATTTCATACATATTCAAAGCAATCTAAACAAGAAAATCGAAGAGAAAAATTTTGACCAAAAACTGGTCTAAAAATCCCCAACAACCTCTTATCACTCGTTTGCTGGAACTCGCTCGGTAAACGTTCATCGACTACACTATAATGTGCACGGAATCACACAAGTACCTGGACTACTGTGCATTCACTATACACACCATAAAAAATCATCCAATTTTCCGTGCCGGTTTTTTCTTCTTCCATCTACCTACTCCATATACTACCCTCTAAAAAATGAGAAGACGGAACCCCCAAAAATATTTATGATTATCCTTTATATTTACAATACAATGTTACGTCTCTTAAATCTCTTTTTATGTCACAGATAATTCGGTAACGACACCTCAGGGAATTTATTATGAATTGTTGTTAAGTAGGAAACCGCATGTGAAAACACATTTTCATAAATATGGTGAATATGAATGAGATGAGAAGTGGATATATATTTTGAGAGAAGAACCGAGTCGTGTAGCCGATATTTTGTGCACAGCAAAATATATAAAAAGAATTCGAAAAAAAGGGGTTTTCCGGTTATAATACGTCACCCACAAATGATTTAAAAATACTAATACGACGAAAAATAACACACGTAGCAATATGGGTGCGTGCTTTTTATCAGTTTCGGCACAGCAATGTCGAATAGTTATTTATTTGGCACTATTTTCAAGCATTAGTTGTCAAGGCGAAGCTCAGGTTGAAGAAGACATCGTGTGTGAGAAAATACCTGCCGCGGAAGATAAAATGTTTTTTTCAACCCCGGACTTAATCACCTTTCCAATGCAAAACACAGGGCCTATTTACATGTAAACAAATAGATATTTACGTCACATGAAGTGAACACACGACATTACTGAATACGTTTTTGTGACGACCGGCCGAATGACATTTCTAGTAAGAAAAGTGCGGCACTCTCTCTCCCATAGGGAGAAAACAGAACTTTTCTCATTCGAACTGTCTCTTTGTTTAGCAAAACGAATCAAAGTTTTCGTTTCGTGGAGAAAAACGGCAAAATACAACATGCTCGCTTCGCGCTGGCCGCAAACAACGCTCTTGGTGGATTTTCCTATTTTCTCAACCCGGTAAACAATTTCCAACTTAGGAGTCAGTTACAGTGGGTTTCATTTAGTTGGGAATCTATTTAAGATATTTTAGAGTTTTGAATCGATGTTCCCAGTTCCCAGAAAAGTTTCCCCGCATCCGATCTAGCATTTGTACGACATTAAACGGATGCAATGGAAAGCTGAGGATTACGGGTCGGAATTGCAAAAAGTTGTGTATATGCAATATCAAAGAGAAACAGAGCCGATAATAATTTCTCAACTGAAAAAGCGCGTCTCTTTATTGCGAATAAATTTGGTTAATGTATGACGTTACGGTGGAGTTAAAAATAATGTATATTCGCAATGCTTCGGGACATACGACTACATATTTATGTACACAGCATAACATACAATAATGACAGCAAGGAAAATTGCCAAACAATATCTTCAGGCCATCGTAAACATGACTGGTTACAAGTTGTATGGAGCTTGATGTTTATTTCGCTTTTTTTTGGGGGGTAAAAAAATTCTTCGTTTAGAAAATTTTCATCATTTTCGTTTTTCGTTTTTATCAACCATATAAATGAAAACGTTGTAATACAGCGAGGAATTTTGTTTGGCTGCCTTTGACGCAGATGAAAAACGAGATGACCTGGTCTAACATCAGATAACTAACTGTACAGCTTTACATTTTTCATTTAAATTCAAATCCATTTGACATTCTCAAAGTATAGTCGGAACCACAGGACATAGAGACATATTTTGTGTACACATCTCAGGTTCTGGTACCATAATGGCACTGTCATTACACTGAAAATGTTGAGTTATCAAATCGACTTTGTTGATTTTGATTTGTATTTGGTAAATCGACAGTTTTTTTAGTACGAAAATGTCAGTTTGACTTACGGATTCGTGACTTTAACAGTTTACTGTTGTGACTGTTGATTTCGAGGTCGTGGTATTTATGAGGAGAGTACGCCGACGTTCAACGTTCAAATAAAACAAAGATATTGAGCTCTTTTGAATTGTTTAACGCAAACTAGAGTTACGCAGGTAGATGAAATAAATGAAATTAAATGAAAGAACTTGAAAAATTCTCACATTTGAGGTCGTTTCTCAGGTCGTTATAGGTTTGTTCCAAAGTCATTTCGAAATGGGAAATTTCATCCACAGAATGCAAGTTAACTTCAACTTTCAGGTTGAAGAAAATTTTAACGAAAAATTTACAAGGAAATTTGTTGACGTTTAGGTTATGTTCATCTCTGTGGATGAAATCCTTGTCGTTCGTGTTGTCAAAGGTCGGGTCTACAGTTATTTGGAACAAACTTATTCTAAAATGATTTCCGGTGTGATGCCAGATTTATACACGGTGGGGCTGAACGAACTTTAAATGAAAGTGTAAGTTAACATTCCGGGTTTTGTCATAAGTGAGTTGATGCAGGGAAGTGCTATTCAAGTAAGCAAGTTTTAGCAAAATCCCCTGAGCTGTTTCTGAGAACCAGCATCAGCGCCAGCCAGGGCTTGTGAAACACTGAGGACTTAAGACTGACATTGGAATCGATAGAGGGACAAATTCTAAGACTTACAGTGTAAAAATTTTTGCTCTCGACATTTTCTTCATAGAGTAATAGCAACTGAAAGTCAAAATTTCAGCATGTTGAAAGACTGATATCTCACATACGAAGTAACTGAGGAAGCCTCTAAGTGGTAATCCCATCAGACTAGTTTTGAAATCGTACTTTTAGGCTACCCTCGGTAAACTTTGGCCGCTTCTACACTAGGGTGTAGCGGTTTTTACAAAATGTCTTAGTTTTTTTAAGGCTCAGCCGGATATCCACTCAGCTGGTCCATCTGATCATTTTATGGAAGAAAAAAAATTTACAACTTTTAATTTTGTGCTGCCGCCAGATCGATTTTCGAAAATTTCGTCGTTTTCGGTCCATGTCACTTATATCGATTTTTTACGGTGGGCTCAGTGTACATAAAAAGTTGAGTCAACATGGTAATCTAATCTCCAGGCTTCACAGATTATTTTATAAAAATGATCAAGTCTAAAAAATATTTTTTGAGTTCATGACTGATTGTCAAAGTTCCCTGATGGTGATTTTGAGACTTTAATCTCGCCACAAAATTTGATGAAAATGTGCAAAAATGTAAATTAAACTTTAAATATGCTAAATGGACCGCGTTGAGTCAAATACAACATCTGATTTGATTTGAGACACCTAAATTTGATATTTATCTGACAAAAAGTTGTGTTTTTGGTACATGGAATATTGGTGGCGAAAGTCGAATTACCTCAAATCAATAATTTTTTAGCTTATAAAGTATTCCCAGGTTCTGACAATGCGAAACCTTCAATTTTAAGCGTTTTCTAAGCTAATTTACGTACTGTTGACAAGTTCTAGAGCCAGTAGCTACGTCTCGTTACATTTTCATATTTTAATGTATTTAATGTTGAAAATTAACTTAGAAAACGTTTAAAATTCAAGGTTTCGCATTGTCAGAACCTGGGAATACATTATAAGCTAAAAAATTATTGATTTGAGGTAATTCGACTTTCGCCACCAATATTCCATGTACCAAAAACACAACTTTTTGTCAGATAAATATCAAATTTAGGTGTCTCAAATCAAATCAGATGTTGTATTTGACTCAACGCGGTCCATTTAGCATATTTAAAGTTTAATTTACATTTTTGCACATTTTCATCAAATTTTGTGGCGAGATTAAAGTCTCAAAATCACCATCAGGGAACTTTGACAATCAGTCATGAACTCAAAAAATATTTTTTAGACTTGATCATTTTTATAAAATAATCTGTGAAGCCTGGAGATTAGATTACCATGTTGACTCAACTTTTTATGTACACTGAGCCCACCGTAAAAAATCGATATAAGTGACATGGACCGAAAACGACGAAATTTTCGAAAATCGATCTGGCGGCAGCACAAAATTAAAAGTTGTAAATTTTTTTTCTTCCATAAAATGATCAGATGGACCAGCTGAGTGGATATCCGGCTGAGCCGTAAAAGAACTAAGACATTTTGTAAAAACCGCTACACCCTATTCTACACCTTTCTGGTAGGATTATTGCATATCAATGTGTTGCTCATATGATAGCCTGGGGTCTTAGCTTTACAACGATACCAAATATGCCATGATTGAGAGATTTGCATAGAGGTCGTTCTACTCGCAAATCTAGAGCTATCTATTGGTCGCATATCGTTTAATTTTTTCAGCTTTTACCCAAATGTTCACTCTATCCGGCGAGGCGGAAGCAACGCCATCTGTTATGATCTCTCTGTTTATAGCTGAATAAGGTCATTTCGTGAAGTTTTGTACTGAAAACTACAAAAGTGTCATATTCAGCCTTATGCTCAAAACAAACGAGGCATTGAAAACGTGTTTTGATCCTAGTTTTCATTGACAGATACAGCAGTCGCGATTTTGAATAGAAAAAGTTCTAACTTCATTTGACAGTTTCGAGAATTTCGTCATGAAAAAATTGACAAAAATTTCCAAAAACTTCTTCTTCTTCTTTTTGAGCCTGTTTCTATCCACTGCTGGATGTAGGCCTCTCCAACTTCTTTCCATTTCGTACGATCCATTGCCATTTGCTGCCAGTTTGTACCTGCAATATTGTTAATTCCGTTTGTCCATCTCTCCGGTGGTCTACCTATAGCTCGTCTTTTATATGGTCGCCAGTTCATGATCTTTTTGGTCCAACGTTCGTCTGTCCTTCTTGCAATATGTCCCGCCCAGCTCCATTTCAGAGATGCTATTCTTTCCATGACATCAACGACCCTGGTTTGTTGTCGAATCCAATTTATCTCAATTTATCTTGGGATGATTTCGTTAAAGTTAACGTTTCCGCTCCATAAGTGAGCACTGGAAACTGCTAACTTTTAAAAACCAAATTTTTCCACCATTTCGAACGGTTTTGACAACTGCTGAATCAGCCTTGCGTTTTAACTGACTCTCGATTATTTCTTGACACTATCAGGTTTCAAATGAAGACGAGCATGATTAATTTGAAAGATGAGATCGCGTCAATAATCAAACATAAATTTTGATGGAAAAGATGGCGCCCATTACACCTGTTTTTTACAACATTATCAAAAATAACGCGAAACGTCCTACGAACTTCCAACATCATACGGCTCAGTAAATACATCGACAAATAATGTTGCTGATAACCCTGCTAATCAGCTGGTCAATGTCAACAACACAAAACATAAATCATTGAGCTAAAACGGCTAAAACATAAGGCTCAGCTTCGGAGTTGCCAAAACAGTTCGAAATTATGGAAAAATTTGGTTTTTAAAAGTTAGCAGTTTCCAGTGCTCACTTATGGAGCGGAAACGTTAACTTTAACGAAATCGGTTTTTAGACGTTCGCAGTTTTTGGAAATTTTGGAAAAAATTTCCAAAAATAGGCCCTGTTTGAGCATTAGAAATATCTCTCCATATCAACAAAAAAACATGCGCTATTCACATGACAGTTAAACAAAGGCTGATTGAATATATAATTGAGTTACAAACAATTTTTTTATTATTTTTTATCGATGGAGAACCTAATTATAATACACTTTGTCTCGTATCATATGCCAATAAAAGTTAAAACTTTTTTTATAAATCATTTTGAAAGTCACTAAAAACACGAAAATTCGAATAGAAATACAGTATGTCATCAAAAATGTTTGTATTTCGATTCGAATTTTCGTGTTTTCAGTGACTTTCAAAATGATTTATAAAAAAAGTTTTAACTTTTTTTGGCATATGATACGAGATATGATTTTTTTCCGTAGGACTGAGGAACATAAATACACGAACTTTTTTGACTTTTCCCCCTCCGCTCCTACTACTCCTACTTATTTTATTCGTAATCTAGGCGTCCATACGAGTTCAACGAGCTAATTTCAAAAATTTAAAATTTGTGTGAAGAATGTGATTTCCATACATTTTGAAATAGATGAATTTTACCAATCTTTGTCCCTTTGTCACTTTGTTACAACGAAACTTTTGAATTTACCGGTGGATTTGGCTGAAATCAGGGTATGTGAAGGACGTAATTTTAAGCAACTAGTTTGAAGGAATTTTCATAAAAGCTTATAATTTCGGAGCTATGAGAGTTTTAAGTGCGAGCTATGTCAGCCATAACTCAGAAAATGTGGCAGATAGAAAGTTCGTTTAAAAGACAAATTTATAGAGTTTCACATTCTCGTCGACACGTGTTTGAAGGTTTTCTCCAAGAATCGATCATTTGGGAGCTATGCGCGTTTTAAGTGCGAGCTATGTGAGCCATAACTCTAAAATATGGCAGACGAAAACCTCGTGTAAAAGACAAATTTATATAGTTTTAGATTCTAGTCGAAGGGGGTTTCATGGTTTCCCTAAAAAGTCGCTTATTTGGGAGCTATGAGCGTGTTAAGTGCGTCAAATTTTTTGCATTTCGACAAATTTTCTATTTTCGCCAAATTTTCATTTTCGTCAAATTATCGAATTTCGTAAAATTTATTATTTTCGTCAAATTTTTTATTTTTGTCAAATTTTCAATTTTCGTTAAATTTTTAAATTTCGTCAAATTTTCGATTTTCGTCAAATTTTTGAATTTAGCAAAATTTTCGATTTTCGTCAAATGAAAGCTGAAAGGTTGAGATGAAAGGGAAAGTTATATAGAATATTGTGCAGTTTGACACAATACGATTGTCTGTTATCTGCGACCAAATTCTAAAAAATCAAAACTTACAAACTTTCGCGTGCTTTCCTCATTTGCTGCTTGCCATTTGTGACGCATATCTTTTTGCGTGTCGAATCTGTAAGCGTCACCTACACCGATATCAGTTCTTTTGTAAGTGGATAATAGGACTTGCGTCACACCTCCACTGTAAGTGGTTTTGGGCGATATAATTTCCTTGGAAGAGACGGAGGCAAATACAATAGGGCAAACCTTTGAAGTTTTTTTTAACCATTTTCTCTAGTCATAGCTGAATTTAAGGTTTAACATAGAACTAACATCTTTTGTTTAGTAACGACACTCATGCTTTCATAAAACTAACAGCATGCTCCATTGTTGTGACGACTACGAAATTTGCCTTAAGCTGTCATCGCGCTTCATCGTTTTGGGTCTCAGGGGGAAAAAATAGGAAAGAAAATAGTTATGATGCGAGGTGTACCTATGGCATTTAGCTGCAAAGCCAATTCTTCCAACTAGTTACAAAGCCAAAGGAAAATAATTTGTCATGAAAAGTAAATGCAATTTCTAAATTTGTGTTTCTCTATTATATAAAAATTACAGAGCGGTTAGGCTACCAACATATAACCTCTACCACAGAAGAACATTTACATTAACGTAAAAGCAAAAATTTCCAACCAGAAAAATTTCACATCAAACAAACCCTACAAACATTCACCGTAATAATAAATTATTCAAATAATATTTTTTCCTTTTGCAAAAGCGTTCCAGTTATTTATTTATTTCCGTGCCGGCGAACAGAAAATATTATAGGGAAAAGAGCAAATATTTTGCTTCAATTATAATGCCATTTCTTCTCCACTATTTTCTTTTTTTACCTTTTTTTCTCATCCATAGAATGCAGTTTTCAAGAATCGCACGAAAAGTTGATCAAATATTACGTTTAGAAGTCGGAAATCTCATTCACGCAACTTCTGCTTACATTTTCTCAGAAATACGTTAGACAATGCAAACAATTTGTTTTATTATATTATGCGGAATTATTCGATGCATGTCCGACGAACTCTACACGCAGAAAAATAAAATTAGGAAAATAATACAGGTCTACGGTTCTCGTATTTTCGTAACTCCTAACTTGACACTTGTGTGTATGAAATCTCATAAGAACTGTCAAGTCTGATTACTTGGTACCCCCGGTAAACTTTGGCAGGTAATGATGACGTCCACGCAAATGTTTGTTGCTTTTTTTATCATTGCGCTGAAAGTCTACTATTCAACCAATTAAAAGATACCAAATTTGCAGAATTTACAGAATTTTTTGGTTTTTGCATCGATGTGTCAGAAAATTTTTTAGCAGAAAAAGCACAGTGTAAATAATATACCTTCCAGCGGTAGCCGATACGGTAAGTGTGGTATCTTCTGAAAGATCTTGCCTTGCAGCATACAATGATACGATAAAAGTCGATTTATATGTGTGTGAAACGGACACCAAATATATAGTCACAGTAAACAGATATTGACAATAAACCACCAATTTCAAAATTTGGTCTTAGAATTTTTTACCGGAAAAAATCGGGAAAGAGCTTAAGTTGTAGCTATGGACGTCCTCTATCGATTCTAGTCGATCTAGTCAACTCATACCCTTCGACCCCGAAAATTCTCGGTGGAGTCACTTTTCTCTGAAAAAAATATTTTTTTTGAGGCACTGTCACAGTCACTCGAGAGTCGGATGTCGACAAGTGTTTCAATCTTAGTTTCTCGCAATGTCCTTAAAGGACTCCTTTCACAATTCCTGTGGTTACCCAAAAAAGTCGAACAAAGTGCTTTCTGAACCATTCTAGTATTACACACAAGCCCGATGTACATATAACTACCTCAAAACCACGCAAAGCTTGTAGGAAATTTCGCTCAGTGTACGTTCCCACGTGCCGACCTTAATAACTTACACAAAACGTATCCTTGCAGTTTATTGAGCAGAAAGATCAAAAAAGGAATTCTTTTAACAACAAAAGAAAGGTCTGTCGACCGGCACTCGAAGTTTGAGCAACAGTTTGAACGGAGACTGATTTTTGGAAATGTCAAAAATGTTACAGTGTCTAACATTCTAAAACCAGCCGTTACCCTATTATTTGACAAAAAATTTTCCCCCTTTGATTAGGAATTGTGATTTCTATCCATGTCAAATTCTACACATAACGGCACGTTGCTTGATTTCATAGGAAATCTCGTACTTCATTTGTGTTATCACTTCACTGCATAGAGATGCTTCAATGTTTCTGTCACACGTTTTGCTGCATATAAGAAACGCTAGTCCGAGTTCATCGCTTATTCTTGTCTTAGCTTCCTACAGCAGATGGCCAAGGTGTGAGAGGCTCCAGCTGCATGATAACGATGCTCAATGCTCTGAAAGATGCGATCCATAAAGGTCGTCAGGAACAGAGGTAAAATATCTTGCAAATGAACCAACACCTCGACCAACACTCACTGTCTTGGGCTTATCTCGTCCCTGCTGTTGTTATTGTTATTTTTGCCCTCAGTGTGCATTTTATCAAAATACTTTCTTTTCAATACATATAACAGCACCACAAGGAAAATATACCTGTTCAACGCTTTGAAAGTTGATTGAATATTTTTCCCCAGGTTTATCAAATCCCGATAATCTTTCTGCTGAACAATATCCAGTTTTTGAAGAACACCTCAAGACATTATATATAGTTCACCACTTGAATAATAAAACCATAAGAGTGTGAGCTTATGTCGTTTTGTTATCTTGTGTTAAAACCTTTAAAAAACAACGGAAAACTTTTCATTCAATTTTTCCTCCCACGAGAATTATTTGTCAAGTTATCTTCCAGCCTTACCTTATACACACAGTTAAGCATCTTGTCAAAGTTTTGTTTTTTCTTTCTTTTATTTTACTTTTTGCAATCTTGTATTTTCGCATGGAAAAAATTGATATAAAAAAGCGTCCACTAAGACAATCTTGTTCAATTTCGTTGCGATTGTGATAATTAATAGCAAGCAATTACTTAGGCCATAATTGATTCGATCGATTTCGCGGAAATTCTTATCTACAATCAGATTAAATGCTAAAATAAGCTTAACCCACAGAGATGACAACTGGGACGTTATTTTGACGGATAAAAGGAATATGTCGAATGACAACTGATTTTATGAAAGAGAATTCAATACTCTCTCGACCAAGGTCAAAATCATTCGACATATTCCCTCTATACGTCGAAACGATGTGATAATCACAATGAAACAGCGATATGAGAGGTGATAGCAGTTGGTTATGATTTCTTTGCAATGAAGTGGGGATTTCATGACGACATATTTAATTATTGTACCGCTTGTCAAGTGTAAGGCACTCCAAACACGCACAAAGCACCAGTGTCTCTTACTGTATCTCGTAATGCCAACAAAAATCTCTTCGAGAAAAGTGTGACGCTGTCTTTGAAATACAATTTCTAAAATGAATGATATCGCTAGAGTTGACGCTTTCAGCTTCGTTACGCAAAAATTAAATTTTACACCCAATTTTAGTTCAAACAAGCTGGCTTAGGTTTTCTCATCATCTGCCAAATAATTTTTACCAAAAAAAATTTGACTGGAAACAACCAAAATTTTACCAAAAAAATCTGCGTCGCAAAGTGGCAGATGTTTAGAAAAGACCTACAAGACAATTTATCTGCCACATGCGACGCAGATTTTTTTGGTAAAATTTTGGATGTTTCCAGTCAATTTTTTTTGGTAAAAATTATTTGGCAGATGATGAGTAAAACTAAGCCAGCTCGTTTGAACTAATTGGGCGTAAAATTTAATTTATGGGTAACGAAGCTGAAAGCGTCAACTATAGCGATGTCATTCATTTTAGAAATTGTACTTCAAAGACTGCGTCACACTTTTCTCGATGAGATTTTTGTTTGGATATCAGTCGTTTTAGAAGTGCTCTAGAACTCTAATTCAAAAATTTGACGAAATTCGAAAATTTGACGAAATTTGAAAATTTGACGAAATTCGAACATTTGATGAAATTCGAAAATTTGACGAAATTGGAAAATTTGACGAAAATCGAAAATTTGACGAAATTGGAAAATTTGACGAAAATCGAAAATTTGACGAAAACTGAAAATTTGACGAAAACCGAAAATTTGACGAAATTTGAAAATTTGACGAAATTCGAACATTTGATGAAATTCGAAAATTTGACGAAATTTGAAAATTTGACGATATTTGTAAATTTTACGAAATTCGAAAATTTGACGAAATTCGAACATTTGACAAAAATCGAAAATTTGACGAAAACCGAAAATTTGACGAAATTTGAAAATTTGACAAAGAAAGTAACTCTATCTGCAACCATTCAAGAAATAGCTCTAAAACCCTAATTGACGCACCCATTTCCAATTTTTGACATTTTTCACATATGCCCCTCTGTTCTACTCGTAAAACTCTGAGACTTTGCCGAAGAAAGTACTTCTCTATCTCTCATAATCGCAAAAATATTAGTCCTTTCATCCTACGCTCGAGTAGCTCAAAATTTGGTCACTCTAATCACTCTAGCTCAAACGAATCTGCACTAATGTTTCTATTTATTTGTTTGTTCGATTCGTGTGGCGAATACCTTTCATTTGATGGGTCGCACGCCTCTGTAGGTTTCAATACAGCTAAGCCAGGCGTCCCACTTGTCCGAAATGTCCGAAATGTCCGAATTTTACACATTTGTCCGAAATTGTCCGAAATGTCCGACATGTCCGAAATATTCTTCAAGACCTGACCAGAATTAAATATATAAACTTATAAAAGTCTCATTTTCAAAAAAATTGCCTGCGGCGCGCTTCACAGAATTTTTAATTGAACTTTCAATCTATCAATACTTTGTTCCTAAATTTTTATTCACTTGTCTGTAAGTCATATGGGTCTTTATGGCAGAAAATACCGGAAAATGTGTATAGGTACCGCGATCACTATAATTGAAAATTATGTGGAAATATGACGTTAAATATGAAACGTTAAATGTGTAATATTTTTTTAACTTGAGTAAATCTAAATCGACTTTCAAAAACGTTTTGTTCGAAGGAGAACTGAATTCCTCAGGTCAAGTTTTTAAATGGGCGTCATCAGCTCAATGGTCTGGGAGTAGTTCTCGAAAAACCGATATGCTCATTGTTTCTTTTCCCATGGAACACGATAACTAACTCAGCTTATTTTCTAGACCTGGTTTTCATTCAAAAAAGCATTTCCTCAAAAAAAAAAAAATCCTGTTTTTCTGATTATGGTACTCGGGCATAATGTTACAATTCTTCCTTCGAGTGAAAATCAATAAATCAATATTAAGATAATAATATAACGAGTGAGCGCAGCGAATGAATATGTTAGAAAATAGCTGTAGCTCTAAAAGACAGCCACGTTAAGAGTTTCCTGCGTCACATCTTGGCTGACTCCAATATCTTTTTTAAGCATTTTTTCAGTATAGTCGACATTAAAAAATTTCGAATAGAAGGGAGAATATGATCGAATTTTTGAAGTAATAGTAGGAAAAGTAGACAAAAATTCCAACAGGTTTAATGGAAACTAATTACAAGATTCGCCTGTGGCGCATCGAAATTTTAACCTTGCTTGTGATCATTATTTCTTCCATCCTTCGATGAAATACATGCAAATGATGTAGGTCGACGAAGGAAGTGAATTGACTAAAAACCACATATTTGAGGAAATTATTCTATGCGAGGAAAATGTATTTCTCAGCATATGTCCAAAATTTGAGGAACGGAAAGAAGCCTGACCCGTATTCAACCTGGTTTTATTTAAACATACAGTCTCGCAAGGTTGAAATACGACATGTTTCTGATTCGGGAGTTGTGGTTTGTAATTGAATTCACAAGAATTTCGTTTGACAAATGAAGATCTGGATTTCTGTTTTCTGAATTTTTATACTAAAATACCAAATCTAGATTTTCGTTTGTTTGACGAAATTTATATGGGATCTATTACAAACCGTTACCTCAGAAACATGTCAGATATTATTCTTCCGCGACATGCATTAGTTAACCTACATCTTTAACACTATCTTTTCGTGAAGGTTTCAAGCCCTCTATTCAGGTTTATGATCTGTACAGCTACAGGTCATGTCAAAGTATACTTTTTAAAAAAATCTCATCTCTCTCATCTCATATAAAGCCTTAGAATTTGTTGGTGGAATGGACTTAAATGACTTACAGACTTTTTCTAATGCGTAACTTTAGTGAAAATTAGAAGAAGAAAAAATTTCCGAAATTTTTGCAGAAAATGTCCGAAATTTTTATGAATTGTCCGAAATGTCCGAATTTCGGACAAGGCAAAATTTTGTGGGACGCCTGAGCTAAGCTACAGCCGAAAACGCGTTCGCGACCCTCGAAAACAACACTCAGAAACCACTTCGAGGCCAATAAAAGAAAATTCTGGTTTTTCTTGGGGTATCACATTTTCATTTTTATTCCCACCCTGATGTTCCTGCAAAATTTCATGATCGACCGTCGATAGATAGACAGATAGACAGAAACATACAGAGTAAGAAAAATGACCAACTTCAAAACGATGTATCTCCGGCAATTTTAAACCTACATAGTCGACTGATAGCTCGTATTTGAAGCTAGAATATGATAGAATAGGTTTTGTGGTGATAAAGTCCTAAGGGCAGAAACTGAAATGTTTGGCTATACATAGTTGCCGCGTCTCAAAAAAATTTCTTCGCTCATTTTTTTGGAGTTAGACTGCGTCAAGTCCTCCGCTATCACTCCGGACATGATTTTAACCAATGTATTTCATAACATTGATTTTTACCAAGGTTTTACACTAGGGTTTTTCAAATAGAGCTCAGCGGAGGTTTGTTAAAGATCAGCGGAGAATTATTAGAAGTCAGCAGATATTTTAATTCAAAGAGGTGCCATAATTAGACTTAGCGAAGTCTTGTCAGCTTACTAAAGAATTTTGAAATCTGAACGAACATTTATTTACGCTCAGTGCAGTCTTACGAGAGGTTACAATTTCAATAAATGCTCTCACATCGTTTAAAGAATGTCCACTAAGCTATTCACGCCGTAAGTGAGCCTAAAATTTGAATTTTAAGTGAACGATTCGATGAAAAAGTGAACCGAAAAATACATTTCAACGCTTCATTGTATGAAAATGACGCTACGTTAGAAAGACCTCCGCACTTTCCATTTTGAATTTCGACCGCACTTACGGCGTGAATTATAAAGCTTTGAAAAATGGTCGGTGAGCATTATTAAATTGGACCTTTTGTCAACTGTTTGACGAATAAAATGCCGACGACACTTTTTTGAATGAAAATATTTTACCGCCGAAGTGAACACAGCAAACATTCATTGCAGTATTTATAATGCAGAGTGTCACAGTTGTGTCGAAATATTATCTGTGTTTTTGTCGCGATGTTTAGGCGGGTGTACTGCCTACATTTTGGGTAAAATTAATTTTATCAATTATGTTTATAAACGAGCCATCAGAACAGTCGGAGCGTTTGCTGTAGTTAAAGTAAAATTATTATTTAATGTGTACATCTTAGAAATTGTGCATAGCGCAATTACGAAGCCCCGTACGACGTTCCCTTCAAATGAAACAAAAATTTCAAATGGCGTAGTATCGGCCTCATTCCGAGGACCCAAATTTAAATTTTTTTTCAACTACATTCTATTTGGCCTTTGATTACCTTCCAAATGAAACAAAAATTACGAAAAACGGATGAAATATACTCGAGTTGTATGTAAAATACACATAGGGCCCTAGTAGCGGCCTTAGTCCAAGGACCCAAATTTAAAATTTTTTTCAACAACATTCTATTCGGCCTTTGATTACCTTCCAAATCAAACAAAAATTACGAAAAAACGGATGAAATTTACTCGAGTTCTATGTAAAATACACATAGGGCCCTAGTAGCATTTCACTTCTAAGGCCCTAACTCACGGTCCATTCAACCGATTTTAATGAACTTTTTTTTTCTCAATTGGTATCGACAAAACCTATCGTTTGCCGTTTCGATCGTTTATTTTGCGCTAGATATCACCAAAAGACCTTAAAACACTTGGGTGGCCCTAACTCAGTAGGGGCCGACCCGAATATGCCCATCTTCGAACTTAACCTCACTATTGCAACTACGTTTCAGGGAATTTTTTCTTTTGAAATCGGATTTGATTTACTTAAGAAAAACGAACGAGAGCATCCACAGAGCCATAACCTCAAATAAACGCTTTTGTCAACCATATTTGTTTGGTTATGTTCCTATGGATGACGCTTTGACGCTTCAAATAACCTCGGAACAGACCTATTTGCTCCAAACTTAGTAATCTATGGATCTTACGTGGATAGGGATACATATATCGTCACCATAGCTATGACCGTCACTCATCGATTAAGTCACAATAATTCGCCTGTCCTTCCCAATAGGATTATTTTGTTTTATTCTGGTGTTGGATTGTATTGATTCTTCAAAACAAAATGTAGCACAAAAGTGAAAATTAATCCTCATATTAAGGCCCGTCATTGGGAAATGACAGGACAGTTTCCCGAAAATGTATGGAAAATTTTATCACAAAAATTCACCGAAAATTTTTAAAGAAACTCACCTCTTATGCTTTCCATTGTATTCGGGCATAGTCTCTTTATGTCCCCAAGGCATATTTGAACACTAAACACTTTTTACTCGATGCAAAAACAAAAAGTGTTTTTTTGTTTTGTCGCGACAAAAACACAGTAAATATTTCGACACAACTGTGACACTTCGCTACTACAAGTACTAGAATAAATGTTTGCTGTGTTCACTTCGGCGGTAAAATATTTTCATTCAAAAAAGTGTCGGACATATTATAAAAATCATGAAACATTTAATAATGCTCATCGACCATTTTTTTAAAGCTTTACGAGAGCTCAGCGGACATTCTATCAACGATGGGAGAGCATTTATTAAAAATTTAGCCTCTCGTAAGACTGCGCTGAGCGTAAATAAATGTACGTTCCTCTTTAGTAAGCTAAGAAGACTTCGTGAAGTCTTATTATGCCACCTCTTTGAATAAAAATATCGGCTGAGTTCTAATAGTTCTCCGCTGAGTTCTAATAATTCTCCGCTGAGCTTTAACAAACCTCCGCTGAGCTCTAACAATTCTCCGCTAGGCTTCAGGAAGTGTCCGTTAGGCCTAAGCAAGTTGCAGGAAGGCTTAATGGAGCGAATCGGACACTCAGCGGAGATCTGCCAAAGCTAAGTGAAGTCTTATTAAATCGTAGCAACAGTTATTAGGTATCCGCTGATGCTTATTGAGTGTTCACTTAGCTTCATTGCCTTACTACAACGTGCTAAGGTCTGACGGACTCTTACTGAAGCCTAGCGGATAATTATTAGAGCTCATTAGAGGTTTGCCAAAGCTCAGCGGAGAATTATTCGACCTCAGGAAATATTTTTATTCAAAGAGGTGGCATAATTAGACTCAGCGAAGTCTTGTTAGCTTACTAAAGAAGTGGGAGAGGTTACAATTTTAATAAATGTCTACCATCGTTGAAGTGTCCGACACTTTTTTGAATGAAAATATTTTACCGCCGAAGTGAACACAGCAAACATTCATTCTAGTACTTATAGTAGCGGAGTGTCACAGTTGTGTCGAAATATTTTCTGTGTTGTTGTCGCGACAAAACAAAAAAAAAACTTTTTGTTTTTGCATCGAGTAAAAAGTGTTTAGTGTTCAAATATGCCTTGGCGACCTAAAGAGACTATGCCCGAATACAATGGAAAGCATAAACGGTGAGTTTCTTTGAATTTTTGCGATAAAATTTTCCATACATTTTCGGGAAACTGTCCTGTCATTTCCCTATGACGGGCCTTAAGCTAAATGGTATAAAATGAAGTGCAACCATGCAAGTGATTTATATTACACACACACACAAAACGTGTTACGTGTACATCTTTTTAACCCCGGCAGCCATAATAACCCATTTGTAAAATCTAAAAACTCCCAAAACATTTCATCAATAAGCTATAAAAACTTATGCATCAACATAAAAACTTCGGTCCATTAACCGACCTCATACAGAATGTATTGTACATAAATATACAAGAGAATCCATCGCTGCCGAAAAACATTGAAACCTTTTTCTGTTATTGTTGTTGTTGCTTATATGGTGGTAAGTACATTATATTGTGAAAGGGCATGTCGACTTCGATTTGTTTCCGTTGAAAGACTTTGATTTAAAACATTTAACCGATGGGACAATGCGAATGTGTGCTGTGTTTACACAGTGCAATAGGCAGGCTGAGTTTTTTTTTGAGTGTGTGGTTATTTTGACGAACCAAAGTTATACGAGACATTCAGTTAATGGGCCTATAGGGAATTTAATCCTAAATAAATTTTGAAAGACAAAAATACTTTCGAAACGGAACTTGAAAGATGCACTAAATAAGCTTCATTGGTGGCAGGGTGCGAAATAGTATATTAAGTTGGTCACGAGCGTCACTTCTCATAATTTTATACATTTATATGAGCCATGGCAGCGTTTAACTTTAATTTGTATGCAGTTCTCTCACTTTCTCTCCCATAGGAGCCAACTGTCAATCACATCTTCCTTCTCGCCGCAGCACAGGCGTACCAACTTATCATTTCTCTACTAGGGCGCAGACTCTTGTTGCATTCGTAACATTAAGAATTCGTAATTTGACAGTTGCGTTTAAGCATAAGAATCTACGCCCATTCTTCTTCTTCTTCTTTTTCAGCCTGTTTCTATCCACTGCTGGATGTAGGCCTCTCCAACTTCTTTCCATTACGTACGATCCATTGTCATTTGCTGCCAGTTTGTACCTGCAATATTCTTAATTCCGTTTGTCCATCTCTCTGATGGTCTACCTATAGCTCGTCTTTTATATGGTCGCCAGTTCATGATCTTTTCGGTCCAACGTTCGTCTGTCCTTCTTGCAATATGTCCCGCCCAGCTCCATTTCAGAGATGCTATTCTTTCCATGACATCAACGACCCTGGTTTCTTGTCGAATCCATTGATTCGTCATTCTGTCTCTGAGTGTTATTCCAAGCATACTCCGTTCCATGGCTCTTTGTGTCACTCTCAATTTATCTTCGGATGCTTTCGTTAAAGTTAACGTTTCCGCTCCATAAGTGAGCACTGGAAGGACACAAGTGTCGAAAACTTTGCGTTTCAGACAATTATTCATTTTGCTTTTGAAAATTAGTCTGAGTTTTCCGAACGCTGCCCATGCAAGACCAATCCTACGTCTTATTTCTGCAGTCTGGTTGTCGAGACCTAACTTCAGTTTATGTCCTAGATATACATAGCTGTCGACTCGTTCAATGACAGTCATGACAGTGTCACCAATTTTGATTTCTCTATCGTCCCCGATGTTGGTCATGACTTTTGTTTTCGATAAGTTCATCTTGAGGCCAACTTTGCTTGCCTCTTCACTTAACTGTTGTAACATAAGCTGAGCATGGCCTAGATTTGCTGCTATCGGTACAATGTCATCAGCGAAGCGGAGATTGCTCAGGTACTCTCCATTTATCTTTATTCCCATTTTACTCCAGTTTAACTTCCCAAAAACACTCTGCAGAATCGCCGTGAATAATTTCGGTGAAATGGTGTCACCCTGCCTTACACCTCGGCCGATTCTGAATTTCTCCGTGCTCTTTTATGAAGTTTTACACATGAAGTAGCATTTTTGTACACATATCGAATTGTGTTGGAGTACCTTGAGTCTACTCTACATTCGTCTAATGCGTCCAATATCGACCATGTTTCCACTGAAGTCTATGAATAGCAAGACTATGTCGATGTTGTATTCACGACACTTCTCAATAAGCGTTCTCATCACCTGCAAATGGTCGTTTGTGCTGAAACCAGATCTGAAAGCAGCTTGTTCAACAGGTTGGTAGAAGTCGAACTTGTTAGTGTTCCTCTTCGAAATGATTTTCATAAACAACTTGTAGAGTGTTGACAATAGGCTTATGGGCCGGTAATTTTCCAGCTTTGTTATGTCTCCTTTTTTATGCAGCAATGTAATTACCGCATTTTCCCAGGCTTCTGGTACTTCTTCCCATTGGAGACATTGATTAAACAAAGCCGTGATTGCCTTTAATAAGGAGTCTCCACCCAGTTTAATGGCTTCCACTGGAACACCATCTTCTCCGGGAGACTTTTTGTTTTTCATCTCGGCTACTGCGTCCTTGACTTCATCAACAGTTATGTCGGGCATATCCTCCGATCCCACGTTTCTTATTATTGGTCTATCTTCGGTTTCTTCCGTTGGACTCTGTCTTGCTGAAGAAACAAATTCTCATAAAATTCTGTTGCAATGTTTAATATCGCATTTCGATCCGTTTGGATCGTTCCTGTTTTGTCTCGTAATTTGAAGATTTCTTTTTTGGCGTTTGTCATTTTTCTCCGTAGGACTTTCATATTGCAGTTAGCTTCAATTATGTTTTGAGCCCATAGGTAATAGGAATCCTTAAAAGCAAGTGGACCCGAAGTTTCCAGTTAATTCGAGACGCAAGTTGCTTCAATTTCCAACGTTCATATCGTATGTTTATTTGAGCACTATTTCACAGGGCTCTAAATGATTTTGACGCTGTCGGCAGGCCCGACACTTCTGTCACGTCCTTTTTGAATGTACTTTTTAATGTCGCTTCGCTTCATTTTGTGTTGTGATTACAATTTTATGCCGTTGTGTTTGTGATATATTTCCGAGTTTTCGTTCTTCGTGTGTGTCAATCTACCTTGAGGGAACGTCAGATTCAAACGGAAAGGGCAAGTTTAAGTCAAATTGTTTGACAGATCCACCGAAAAATGTATAAATTCTGATTGCCATGATTTTAATTAAACAAAATGTCATTATGGAGCGTATGATCTCAGGAGTCTGGTAAACTAATTATTTTCTGTTTGCAAGACTTCGATATCAAAGTCTTATCGCTCGGAAAATATTGGTCTGATTCAGAAAACAATTTGTTTACCGGACTCATGGTCTTGACATCTTGTGTTATCTAAATATTCGAATTTCAAAACAATTTCCGATTTTAGCGTTACCGCGTTAGAAGTCATTAGCGAACGCAACCTTGCGATGATATACAGTACCGGACTGGCTCGAAAAAGCCCATCGGGGGCTCCATGCAACTCAATTTAAAAACGCCCACAAATTAACAATTCTCATACAAAAATCCAAAAGGCCCATCGGGAATCCCCCGAATTCACTGTATGGCCAGTGCGGGCCTGATGATATACAGAGATAAATAAAAACGATAAAAACCGGTAATTGCAGTTCTTCAACCGTAGTAACATCGAGAGAACTGTTTTATCTTCTGAACTCTGTGTAAAGAGGAAGAGGAATGTAATCGTTTGTTAGTTGAGTGATCCCATCATGTTAAAAACTAAACTCACATTTATCGCTACATTGTGCATTATAAATACGAACGAAATTTATGGTCAAGTGCTGTGCAATCGTCGGTATTTGAACGATGAAATTCGAATTGACGGTAAAGTAGTGATCGTTACTGGTGGCACGAGTGGACTCGGATTGGAGACTGCTCATAATCTCGCTAGCAGAGGTGGACGAATCTACCTTGCATCTCGTGGTGAGAAACGCGGAAAAGAAGCAGCGGAAGCTATAAGACGATCGACTGGATATGGAAATGTTCAGTTCATGCAACTGGATCTGGGTTCGCTGAGATCAGTGAGAAAATTTTCGGAAACATTTCGTAAGGAAGAGACACGTCTCGACATTCTGATCAATAATGCGGGACTGGCTTCACATTATAATACGACAGAAGACGGCTTTGAATTGAATATGGGTGTGAATCATCTGGGACATTTTCTGCTAACAAATTTGTTGTTGGATCTTCTCAAAGCTTCTGTACCGAGCAGGATTATTGTTGTCAGTTCGATAGCCCATTGGATTGGAATTATTGAACGGGACAATTTGAATAGCGAAATTTACTTTCCAGGCATTATCAGAGCTTATAGCAATAGCAAATTGGCAAACGTTCTTTTTGCACATGAACTTGCAAGGCGACTAGAGAACACTGGCGTCACTGTTAACAGTTTAGATCCCGGATTTTCAGTGTCTGCCCTCGGACAAAATCTGGACACCACTCTTCGTGGCCTTTTCGAATTGGCCCAGACACTTTTCGGCCGTAACTCAGAATACGGATCACAGACACATGTGATGTTAGCAATCGATCCGATTGTAAGGGTCGTTTCGGGGAAATATTTCTTAGACTGTGTGCAACATCAGCCGGCTTATCTTGCGAGAGATGCAAACATGGGTCGATGGCTATGGGAGCACAGCGAAAAACTAACGAGATTAAATGCACATCAAATGGTGTCGAATGTGACTCAGTAAACATGCAATTGGATTTTTGTATGAAAAGTGTTGTGGAATAAAGTAGTAGATTTCGGAAGGTTAATTTTCTTTGTTTTCAAAAGTCTGATGGCTGCTGAAATGTAGTAAAATACATCACTGGGGATAATAAGTTGAAAAGCAGAGTTTTGTTGTAGCCGAGCTCAATAAAGACTCGAGACGTTTTATATTTATCCCGTGTTATTAAACGGATTTTGACTAATGTTGCTGCACCTGCTAAGTTTGTATGGTACTTTTGGGTAAGGAATCGAATTCACCTCCCTGCTTTCAGGTGAATTTTAGTTTCATTTTGTTGCATACATTGAAGTTGCAGCTAGTGAGGTGAGTTCGATTCCATACAAACTTAGCAGGTGCAACAACATTAGTAACAAGAAAATGATGGCAACATTACAAAAATGAATTCACTTGAAAGTCGAGATCCGTATTATCTCTAATCCTTTGATGATTTGCATTACCTTCACTGAATGTCCTTCAGTGTTTATATACTTTGGGGAAACGAACGACTGTGATGTCAACTTAACGCGTGACAATTTCGCTATATTTGTAGAGAAATGATACCTAGATGGCGTTGCATCTGGGCACCATTTCTATGCATTTATGATATCGAAAAACTTTTAACGGCTTAAGTTTCGGACTGGAAAGATTGGAAAGCAACAGAGTAATTTGACATTTTTACACTGTCACGAATAGCCCTTTTTTGATATTCTTCTAAACTGTGCTAGGTATACTTTGCAATGCCACATGTAAATGTAATAAATTAATGGTGCCATTGATGTTTGCAGTGAAAATCCTATGTGAAACATATAATTGCCACATTGCAAATAGCAATATGCAACTATTCGTAACACATGTATATGCATGGCAAAAAGTAAACTTTCTATTCATAAATATTTGCTGCAAAATTATATTTATGAACTGAGTTAAACATACAGGAAAATGAACTATTCATCAAAACTGGGACGCGCATTTTTTTTCCTTGAACCAACGGTAAGTGGATATAATATTACCTCATTTGTATGGATTAGCTAATTAGTTATTTGTAAATATTTATTTGCTTCGAAACATTCTGAACATACTAATTGCAATTATTGGCTTGATGGTTAATTTGTAGCGTAACTATGAGAGAAAACGAGCCATCAGAACATTTCATCCGATTTGAATAAAGTTTTTGTTCATGGATCTGCATCGACTTCCCAGTTATGAGTACCTATCCCTTGCCGTGACATTTCATCATGGGCACGCGTTAGCATAGCGCCCGTGACGCAAGTCCTATTACTAGAAAAAAAATCAAAAAACAAAATTTTGTCGTAGACTGCAGAACCATATATACAGCAAATATTGAAGTTCTACAATTCCAATACAAATGACTCCAAATTAGCTTCAAAAAAAACTAGGCGTCCGTACGAGTTCAACAAGCTATCACACGTTCTTGCAGCTTAAAATTTGGCCACGCAATAAATCTTCCAAGAAGCCCCATTTCCATACATTTTGGTCAATTTCAGTACTTTAAACGAAATGAAAAAATCCTACGTTACTTTGCGGTTCCGTCCGTCCGTCCGTGTTTCCTATCATCTAAAGTCTTCTTTAGAATTTCTTGCAATTTTGGGAGTAGATTCTAGTCGTCATTCTAAGACATTACAGAAAAATTGGGGGGAACGGTCCTCGTTTGGGAGCTAGGGCTCCTCGAAGTTCCCATATAAGCCCCATATAAGAACACCTTTAAAAGTGTGTGTGTGTGTGGATGTGTATGGTAGAACAAATTTGTTCGCTTTTCGTAAGCTCTGCTCACCTCAAATTTTTTTCCTAAAATTAGTATTTTTAAATTTTTAATTTTTTTTAAATTTTTCAAATTTTTTAAATTTTTTAATTTTTCAAATTTTTTCAATTTTTTCAATTTTTTATTTTTTTTTTAATTTTTAGAAATTTTCAAATTTTTCAAATTTTTATATGAAAAGCATTTCAAAGGAAAATGAGATAATCATTGAGATTTTTATGGATTAATTTTTTTAGGTATTCATGAGTACTTTAGTAATTATTAAAGTGTGCAACGGTTATTGCTTTTTGGGAAAAAGTGTGTTCGCGAAATTTCGCGGTTTTCGCGTTTTCGGATGGAAGATATAGAGGATATAAATTGCGACCAAATAACATAACAGAAAATCAAACCAAACTTCCAAAACAACTGGTATCAGTCAAAAACACTCAAAGAGTAAAAGTTTTAGCAAAAAAATTTTGCGTCACAAGTGGCAGATGTTGAGGAAAGTACTTTTAAGAAAATTGTTAAAATAGGGAAAAATACGTCCTGAAAGAATGTACAAATAATGAAAAGTAGCCGAATCATCTGCCACTTTGTGACGCAAAATTTTTTTGGTAAAATTTTTCTTCTAGAATTTTTTTGGCCTAATTTTTGCGTACAAGCGCAGAATGCGGCATGTCACCTACAGCGATATCAGTTGTTTTGGAAGTATAATAATTTACATTGAATAGAGAAAAATTAGCAGCAAATGCATTGACATTGACATTTTATGACAATTCTGAAAACAAAAGAGATTTTTCGTTAACTTTACATTGTTATCTAAGGAGCTCGTACGGTAATTCTTCGTTAAGTTTACCCATAATAGTTTATGGGTAGACCTGTCAAAATTTTCACTGTTACCTTCACCGGACATTACTGGTACGCACTCTAAATCAGTAGTTATCGCTACACCAACGGAAATACAGATAACGTGCTAGTTTTGGCATTATTAACTAAACAACTCCTGTGAATTTTGTTTAAAAATTCTGTAAGTATACCAACCAGCTCTAAATAAAATTCGGTTTAATAAGTAGTTCAACGTGAAGCACAGTTGTACAGTACTTCGTTACCATGGTTTAATGATTCAAAATTGGGTTATTATGGCAATGAGTAAATGGAAACAGAAAAAAGTTAACGAATTTCGAGTGATAAAGTTTAAGCGCTCAGCCAATTATGAACGAAACTTTCGCCACAAATAAAATTCTTCCGTTTTTGCGCTATGAAAAACAAACGTTCAACTGAAACAACAAAACATAGCTGCAAATGAAAACTGTAATTGACTTTTGACGGTAATTAAGAAAGTTTTCATATTTTTATATGTCGTCGAATAGACACATTTGCCACAGTTTATCACCCTCCACTTAAATGTGCAAACGTTCATTAATATATAAACTCCAATCAATGTTATCAATTTTACCAGCACACGAAAAGGCGAAAAAAAATCTCAAAACTCTTTCCCCAAATCAATTTTACCTTCGTCAAGAAGACATGTAACACATGTATCCAATAATGTTCACGTAAACTTTCAACACTGATTTAATTAGCAAATCCACCACTTTATGTATAACGCTCTATACGAACAAGTGAGTGAAAGCTACACCGAAACTTTTGCTGTATCAACTTTTAGCCTATTCCCGCCCGCCTCAAAACAAATTGAATACTATTCTTTCAAGAAATGCATACATTAACTAGCCTATCGATCCTGTTTTTGGCCCAAGCAGAAGCTAAAAATGATTGATTATGATGGATTGAATGTTACACATTGTTATATGCGTAACAACGTAATAATGTTTCACTGTGGTGTTTGTGTGCGTTATCTATATGGCATTATAGTAATGTGAGTGCGTAGATGGAATATGTCAGACCTTTATCACTTTAATTGCATTGTTTTAACATTGTAAAGGTATGAATATCAGAGAAATTTTTGGGTAAATTAAGTTCAATCTGAAATGGATTTGCCTTGCCGTCAATAAATAAATTTGAAAACAACAAAATTTGTGGTTAAAACTTGTCATGTAGTTTGTGTTTAATCGTAGCACTGAACAAAGCACTAGAACAGGTTTTTTTTAACGGTCATTTGGCCCTTCATTTTTGAAAAATGCTACTGCGTTCCAATTAATTAATTTATTTTTATCACATACGCGCGGTGTTCGGATGTCAAAATGACTTAACTAGAAGTTTTATTCAAAAATTACACTTCAGGTCTATGTTGTTGTCTCGTTTTCGCTTATGTGATAAAATACAGTACACACTTGTCACTATCAGTCTAGGCAAGCCTCGACTTCTTCGTGACAAGTGTGTAATATATCGGTTTCTTCCATCGTACGGTAAAAACGAATTTTGACAGGCCGAAAACAACCGACCGTCATCCACAGAAGCAAACATAACCGCAACTTAAACAAAGAATCATAAAATTGAGTGACATTTCTGGCCAAGACATTCTTCAAATCGATTTTTTACTATGAAGCCATGATGGCTCATTTTTTGCCAAATGGAGAAAAATGTAGATATGGTTGTGTTCTACATTTTTCTCCATTTGTCCAAAAATGAGCCATCATGGCTTCATAGTAAAAAATCGATTTGAAGAATGTCTTGGCCAGAAATATGTCACTCAATTTTATGATTCTCTGTTCGCTAAAACTTCAAAGTGAGGTTGTGTTGGCTTCTCTGTGGATGACGATTGACATTTTGAACGGCCTTGGAAGAAACCTATATTATTTGAGGAACTACTGCGTCGAGAAGGCCCCTCTTGAAAATTCTGTTCTAGTGCTTTGATCAGTGCTATGGTTTCATGCGAAATAGTTCTCTCAATAATTATCGCCACAAACAATAACGATAAGAGGAGAATCGATGTAAAACAAGGCATCAGAACAGTCGGAGCGTTTGCTGCGACTTAGCCCCGTACAACCCGTAATCCTATTTCGTCCGCAACCATAATACGTCCGTAGCCCTAATAAGCCCGGAACCCTAATACGTTTACAACCCTCTAATGCGTCTGTTACCAAAATGCAAGTCAAGTTGCGCATTTTCAAATTTACTGAAACTGTTCATTTTTAAAATTGCGCATAGCGCAATTACGAAAGCCCGTACGAAGTACCTTTTAAATAAAACCAACAATTTACGACATTATTTTAGAAACCCAAAATTTTTTGCCAACTTTCCATTGGGTATTCAATTACCTCTCAAATGAAACAAAAACTAGCAAAATCGGATGAGATTTACTCGATTTATGTGCAAAAAACACTTAGGGCCGAGTAGCGGCCTTAGTCCAAGGGCCCAAATTTGAAACTTTTTTCGCCATGTTCTTTTCAGTATTCAATTACCTTCCATAAAAAACTAAAACTAGCAAAATCGGATGAGATTTACTCGATTTATGTGCAAAAAACACTTAGGGCCGAGTAACGACCTTTGAGCCCTCCCAACAAGCCCACGTTGCATCTTACCCAAAAACAATGTTCAGCAACTTTGTTCTACTCGTCAATACCTTTCATTTGATATATCACAAGCAGCTATTGCGTGCGTATTTCGGTAGATATCGTCGAAAGACTGAAAAACACCTATAGGGCCCTAGCTCTGGAGGGGCCGACCCTACCATGCCCATTTTCGAACTTGACCTTACTTTTGTCGATACCAATCGGGGAAAAAAAGAATTTTGAAAAAAGCTTGTGATTTACTCAAGCTAGAGGGGTCACAGACGGACGGACGGACGGACGGACGGACGGACGGACATTTTTTTTATTGCGGATTCGTCATCTATGAACATAACCAAATGCTTTGCCCTTACTGTCTGCTTCCAATTCGACGTGTTACAAACGGCATATTAATCTTATAAGCCCCCAGTACTTCGTACGGGGCTAAAAACATTAGAGGTAAGAATCTCAACGATCTGAGCCTTTTTTGGAAACAGGAAAACCATTTTTTGCGGATTTCAAATTGTCTATCTTCTTATAAGGAAAATCACTAATTTCTGAACATCAATGTTACTACTTTCTGTTGGTAAATAAAATTTTTTTTTTTTTTGTTTGTTTGTTTTTGTTTACGCCACTCATATACAAAGGAGCAAATTCCTTCTGAGAGGTGGGGCGTGAATAACATTATTTTCTTCTCTCAAATGCGGTGAGAAGATGGCGTTTTGTTGACGCTCTCTCTCTCTCTCTCTCTCTCTCTGTCAGCAGTTCAGGTGAGAAAATCTTTATTTATCAGAGAGAGCGCATGTGGAAGAGGGATTCTTTTGAAAAACAGCCTACCGAAATCGGACGCATTTTCCAGTGGACTTTTTTATATGTGCCTAGAAAGGACTTCGACCCTAGAACCCAAAACCACTTTCGAAAAAATTCTTCGAAGCTTTTGTGACTGGTGAAAGGTGATCAAAAACCGAAAACTTGCACTTTTCTTACCAAAATTTCTCCGGGTACACGAGCGTACAGGATCGTGTGGGGTGTCATTAGAAAGGTAATCACATGTACTATTGAGCCGAATAGAGACTCATTGGTTTTAAAATTAATCTACACTGAAGTATGTGCAGTTGAAGTTTTCAACCGAAACCTTGCACTTTTCTTACCGAAATTTCTCCAGTTACACAAAACGTACATGGTCGTTTGATAGGTAATTTAATGTGCTTTTGGGCCAAATAGGGTCCAGGCTAAAGACCAATTTTGTAATTTTCGATAATTATGGTGAAAACGATGTTTTTCTTTGTCGGAAGAGTCTTCTGTATGAATATAGTACATTTTCTACCTTGGTGTATATTTCGAGAATAACTTCGTATGTACAATTGTATATAACGAGCGCCAGCGAGTGTATATACAATTGTACATAAGAAGTGATTCGAGAAATATACACCAAGGTAGAACAACGTTTTATCTCCTGCAAGCTGATATTTCATACATTAGCGAAATAACCACAAAAATTTGGATTTAAAACTAATTAATTAAGCATGTTGTTTTAAAACGCATTCACAACAAAAAAAAACATACAGAGAATCCTTTATTTACTTACTCACACACATATACTACCCACCTCAACATTTCGTTCAAATCACATCGCATTCCGACTACTCTGATTATTTGATCGATGTAGAAGTGACTAGCGAACCACTACCGACACCAATTGCATCGCGTTATGTGATTTGTTGGCGTAGTGGTCAGCATGTTTGGCTGATATGCTGCTGGTCCCGTGTTCGCTTCCGCCGTTCGGCGATTATTTTTTTTTCAAATATGTAGATGGAAAGTAAATTTACCCTAGGTGGGTTATGTGTGAATTATCCAATCGTATAGGCTGTGGTTATGTATATGTTTGTGTTTATATGCAGAAACGCGTAATGTATGAAATATCAGCTTGCAGGAGATAAAAGAAATTGTCATCGAGCTTAATGATTTGTTTATGGGAATGGAAGGTGCTATTGGAATTCACGAGAGAATGCCTCCCGGTCCTGATAAGGTGCGTGTGAATGAGAACTTACAGCTTTATATTCCCTTGATTTTCGTTTAATTTGCTTGAAAATTTTTATTTTATTTTGTTTTTACTTTTGAGTTGCTGATAAATTTTGGGTTTTGGGCCACGTTAACCTCTGACCGCCACTGTATCCGGAGGTTGAAACAGAATTTCATCTCCACTTTCGCTTCACGCGATCCATGGGAAAGGGAAGAGCAATTATGCTCTGTTTGTTTGCTCTGGTGTATTCGTTTGAACTTGATTTTTTCTACGTATTAGATAACACCATCCCTGGAATTAGTGTGTTTTCCAGGTAAAATAAAGTTTTGTACCTTCGGAATATTGAATTAGGGCAGCAATCAATTCATCACAATCGTGGCATTACTTAATAGATTAAGATTGGCTGCGTCAAACATATGGGCAAGGTCTTTAATTTGTGCGAGGTTAAGTACTTTTTCACCAATCAGCGATCAGCGTAACCTCCCAATTAAAACATCTTGAAATTGTCAATAACGTGTGATGACAACGTGTAAAAAATACAAATCAAAATCCACCAAAAATGGGTCAACAAACTGTGTAGACATTTGACTTTTTAACTTAATTTTAAAATTCAGCGAGCCGATTCTATTGAACTTAAGAATTCGTAACTTGACAGTTGTCATCTTAACGATTCGTAACTTCTAGGGTGACAACTGTCAAGTTACGAATTCTTGAATTCACGAGAATCGGCACCCAGTGTTCATCAAACTTCACTTAACAATCCTTTTAACAGATTTAACATATGAATTCAGTACATTGACAAGTCTTGACTTCCCTTCAAATATTATAGCTTAACTGCTCATTTCTTCGGGACTTGAACTTGAAAACTTGAAGCCTCTTGATTATGCGTCGGCTATCTTTCTGTTACCTTTAATTTACGTCGCACATATGTACGCTATACACATTCCACGAATTCTCACAACAAATATGTGACAATCGAAATATGTAACGCACGGTGTGAATACGTTCCACATAACATCCCCGGAGTGTTTTTCCATAATTTTATTTTCGTAATTGTTGCAATTCTAATTGAATTATTCCTCAAAACGCTTTGATCCGAATTTTACTCTTTTTTACTAAAACATTTTCACCTTACGTCGTCGAATGGGAACCGTTTTCCCAAGAAAAGTTTCTGCTTTATTTATTCAGTACAAGCGAACATATCCATGACTAATTTAATAAACACAAAAGCAAGACGAACGAACGAAAGAAGAAAAAAAAATATTCGAGAGATAATTCACTACAACCGATCCAACGTCACGTACTCGGAATAAAATAACCCTAACTCATACATTGTTTTAAATCATTCATGCTATCCAATGGTTCCTTGTTATACCAGATGGAACAACATTAGGCCCGACAGAGAACATGTATACATAACCATTATTGCGAATCTAAAACAAAACACACGCCACGACAGAATATTATATTTATCCAAAACTCTTACAGCTCCTACACAACTTTCCACGCATACCGAGAGAGCGATATAGTGGAAACGAAACGCCATTTTCATATATAGCCCGAAAGTGTTATTATTATCTCTGTGGCCATAAAAGCGCTCGAGGAAAAGACTCTTTAATATTCTGATGACCCAACAACAACTCAATTAAATGGATCTGCAAATTAGTCAGTTGAATTTTGGTCAGCCATAATAAATTAACGAATTCATTAAATTAATGCTTATATTTCCATGAAGTTGTTTATTGTCATTTCACAACAACCGGGACTGAAACGAATTAATGATATTAAATTAACTTAATATTATAGTTTCCCCCGGTCATTTTATAATATAAATAGAAAACAATCGTCTACAACACACATCCACGCTAGCTAGGGTGGTTCAAAAAGCACTTGGGTAACCATAGGAATTCTGAAAGGTCATGGCCAGAAACTAAGACTGAGAAGAACTTTAGTTGTAGCTACGACCTCTATCGATTCTAGTTCCAACCTTAATCCTTCGGCCCCATAAAATTTTCGGCGGAGTCAGCTTTATCTGATTTTCTTTTTGAGACATCGTCACTCGAGAGTCTGATGTCGACAAGCATGTTTTCGATTTGTATTAATATCTTGTAAATTAGCGCCTAAAATAATTTTAGATTTGACGTGTAACTTACGGCTAGCTTCGCACAGCAGAAAATTATTAAAATTTTAAAATTATTTAGGATTAGTTTTCGTCACTTCCATTTGGGACACTAATTGATTTTCATGACAGCTGACACATCGAATCTGAGCCAACGTCACGCCGAACGCACGCCAATTCATTCGGAAATTTCTATTGAACGGATAGCACTCAAGTAACATTTCGTCGAGCAGATCGTCGATCAAGTCGTGGACAGTCTTCCGTAGTTAATAGTTTCTTCGTATCGAATCATGACTGGAGATTACATAGTGTCACATAGTTGTCGAAGTGTAGTCAAACACGATGTGTAAGTTTTCATTGTATAGCCGTGTACTGTTCCTTCTTCCGTGGAATTCAGAATTTTGCAGCTCTTTACATCAAGCCCATAACCACAATAAATAGTTTCGTATGATGACCGCTTGATTGCTCACTCAATCCCCCTGATTAAACAGACACAAACACGACTGTCCCTTCCCCGTGGAATCAACAACTGAACTGCTTCCTATCCAAAAATCCAAGTAAATCACTTCCTATTTAACGAAATACAACAACCGGAATTTGAAAACCGACACATTTTCTGTTTCTGTGTTTTACTTGAGTTTTTCATTTCTCCATATAAATGCATGCAAAATTCAGAAAAATTCAGTAAAGCACAAAACAGAAAATGTGTCGGTTTTCAAAATTCCGTGCGTGTATCACAGACATTCAGCTCAAATTTGATCGGAATTAAAAAATTAGTCAACTTTGAACAAATTTATGCTGAAAAATCGATCGAGGGAGAAAACGTTTTTGGCATACCTTATTGAGCCCATTCAAGAATTTCAAAAAAAAAAATTCAAATAAATGTCAATTTAACTCCGATTTGGAATAGTCTACATTCGTTTTCCATATTTTGACTTTGCGCTAGCCCAAAAAGCGGTCGATTTCCGATTATTCTTAGTACCGTAAGAAGTATAACAACGCAGCAAACGCTCCGACTGTTCTGATGGGTCATTTTTGTCAATCTTAGTTTCTAGCCATGACCTTTCACAAAAAAAAAATTATATAAATTTGAACTACCCTAATCCACACGTCATAATTACAATGCAAGGTTCATTGTTTTTTAGTGGCACAGATACGAACTTTGGTTATAAACATTTTCCAAAATTAAATCACAGAATTTCAGTATTATTATTTAACCATTTTGGGTACGTGATCACCAGTTTTTCCTTCACACAGACCCGTTCTTTTTGGTGAGCTTTTTTAATTGGTATAAAACTAAAAACAACGAAAACTTTTCCGGAGTACTTTTTAGCCTTCGGGGTGTTTTCTTCGATAAGTAAACGTTCGTGCACAATGTGTATGTGTCTATACATTTATGATGATGTGCCAGAGTTGATGAATTCATACTTACAAATAAAACAAACAAAAAAATCGGTCGAACAAATGGAATAAAAGTCAATGTGGTGAATGGTATGAAAAAGGGAGAAAATCATTTTTAAATGAAAATCTGTTTTGTAAAACTTGCCCATTAAACATTCAAAGTTGGAATAATAGTCTCGGAAAAACGAAATTGCAAAAATTTTGATTTGGTTTTCCAATGTTAAAATCAGCGCAAAATTGACGAACTGTTCGCTGGGTGGAACTTATGATTTATTAATAATTTTCCATTTTGTGAAAACATTACGCTAATTCCATTCATTGGAAGATTAATAGTCTGCTGTTGCCAGTAATTTTACATAATCTCTGCCTCCATCATTCCGAATGCAAACGTCATCTTTTTTGGCAGAGATATTTACCAAGGTAGATATGGGCGGAGGTAATGCTACTACATTGACAAAAATATTAGAAAATATATAAAAAAAGGAAACATTTTCCTTTAACGGATTTTGCAACTACTTCAGGCGTGAAACCATGCAAGTGCTTAAAAAATGACATGAATTAATAATTGACAATGGTTCCTACATCTTCTGCAAAATTTTTGAGACGTTTTGTGTAACCAACGAAGTGTCCTAAATACTTTTTTCTTCCTGGTTTGTTTCTATTTTCGAGTCATTATAGCGGGCTGTGCTGTAATTTTCGTTGCCTACGTTACCATACCCCGACTTAATTCATTGCGCAATGTGTTTATAGTATTTTGTTCACCAAGGGGAAAAAGTTGCAGACAGCAGGTCACTCGAAGTTTCAGCTCAGGTGAGAAAATGACCAATTTATCGCCTGCGTTGTGAAAAAATATTTAATGAAATTCTAATCCCGCAATTATGTCTTTCAGTCAAAAAACAATTATTTGTACGCAAGGGGGAGGTGAAAATCCGCATTTTTGTCCTCTGTGAAGAAAATAAAACAAATGGCGCATTTTGGTATTCAGCCAATTTAGGTGAGAAAATAATCATTTTCTCACCCAATATGGCTGTACGCGCCATTTCTGGGGAGAGAATGATTATTTTCTCACCTAAAATGGTGCCTCTCAGAAGAACAACAAATAGTTATTTATCTACCAAGGTAGGTATGAAGGTATTTTTTCGCACTAGATGTCGATTGTCGACCCGAGGCGAACCCGAGGTCGACAAGACGTAGTGTGCGAAAAATTACCGGCATACCTACCGTGGTAGATACAACGTTTTTCGCAATTTCGGGCCATAATCACCTTTCCAATGCAAAATATGTCCTACATTTTGTTCCAAAATTCTTGTGTATACAGAAATTCATTTGAACGATCAAGAAGGCTGCATTATGATACACATTGCTATGTGATGTAAAGAGACGCGTTGAATGAAATCGAGTAGTCAATGCTTAGCATATACGCTTCAACAATACGTTCGGTATATTTGTGTGACTCTATAGCCGAATGGCTATAGTCGCTGCTTTGTGTTCGAAAACCTTTTGGTGTCGGGGGTTCGATTTCTGGTCAATGCAAGATTTTTATTTATAAAAAGTTAATATCGCACTGTGTCCAGAAATACAGTGAAATAAATACCTTCAAAACGACATTAAATGGATGCATGGAAAGGTGATGATTATGGACCGGAATTGCGAAAACGGCATTTTCACAAACGCTTCATAGTGGACAAAATAAGGGGACCTGCAGCAACTCTCTATATAATTAAAACATTCAATTCAAATGCAAAAATTCGTTTATTGATGGGTTACGAAGACAAATGATCAATTTTCACAATAAAGATGATCGTTGCTCTCATGATATCAAAAGGTTCTGAGAAAATGATGTGTACAGCCAAAACAGATCACAGTACTGAAAATCACCGTCAATTAGTCGGGAAACAGCGACTTTTTATAATTTATTTTGACAAAAAGGCAGATTTTAAGAAAATAATTCTTCTATAAGAAGGATCAAATGGCGATATACCGACAGATAAAGAAGTTCAAAAGTCATGGTCATTCCCAATAATGAAGAGAAAGCTTGCTAACCTTTTCGTTTCCTTCGAGAATGATGCTTGTCAAAAAGCCCGTCTACTCGCATCATCTCAAGAAGAATCCGGATATTGGTTAGGCGCTTTACCGTCGACATCATTGGGTTTATGTTTGGACACTCATTAAGAATTGCAGTTGCCTTGAGACTCGGTGCGAAAAGATGCAATACACACAATTGCATATGCGGAAAGAAAGTGGACGAATTTGGTCATCATGGTTTAAGTTGTTTGAAATGCATTGGTCGGTATGCGACATAAGAATTTGAATGAAACGTTTCGAAGATGAGTAGTATCAGTCAGCTGAAGTTCCAGCGATTTTGGAACCACCAGGAACTGTACGTGAAGATGGAAAACGACCAGATGGATTAACATTAACATCGTGGTCACATGGCAAATGCTTACTGAGGGATGCAACCTGTGGTGACACACTTGCAAAATCAAACGTAAAGCAGACTTCCAAAGATGTTGGTTGGGTTGCCAGAACAGCAGAACAAGATAAGATATCTCTTCATTCATCCTTACTTAGTCAATATCATTTTGTTCCGCTAGGTTTTGAAACCTTAGGACCATGGGGACCACACTGTAAGAAATTTGTTTCCTTCTTCTTCTTCTTCTTCTTCTTTTTCAGGCCTCTCCAACTTCTTTCCATTTCCATTTCCAGCAAACGGCAATGGATCGTACGAAATGGAAAGAAGTTGGAGAGGCCTACATCCAGCAGTGGATAGAAACAGGCTGAAAAAGAAGAAGAAGAAGAAGAAGAAGAAAGCTTTTTCGAAGTCTATGAATAGCAAGACTATGTCGATGTTGTATTCACGACACTTCTCAATAAGCGTTCTCATCACCTGCAAATGATCGTTTGTGCTGAAACCAGATCTGAAAGCAGCTTGTTCAACAGGTTGGTAGAAGTCGAACGTGTTAGTGTTCCTGTTCGTAATGATTTTCATAAACAACTTGTAGAGTGTTGACAATAGGCTTATGGGCCGGTAATTTTCCAGCTTTGTTATGTCTCCGTTTTTATGCAGCAATGTAATTACCGCATTTTCCCAGGCTTCTGGTACTTCTTCCCATTGGAGACATTGATTAAACAAAGATTGCCTTTAATAAGAAGTCTCCCCCCCCCATTTTAATGGCTTCCACTGGAACACCATATTCTCCGGGAGACTTTTTGTTTTTCATCTCGGCTACTGCGTCCTTGACTTCATCAACAGTTATGTCGGGCATATCCTCCGATTTGTTTCCGATTTGGGCAAAAGAATTTCAGAACTTACACATGAAAAAAGGGCCACATTATACCTCAAGCAAAGGCTAAGCATTGACGTTCAACGAGGAAACGCGATATCAGTTCTCAATACATTGCCATCAACGAGTTCTTTGGAAGAAGTTTTTTATTTGATTTCAAAAAAAAGACTAATTTTTTGTAATATTTCCTTTTGAAAAGTAAAAAAACCTTTTTACTTTACCTTAGTGAGCAGTCTTTTTTTTCGCCTTTTATAATAAATATAAACTTTGAGTACAAAAAAATAATTCTTCTATAACATATGAAAAAAAGACAATTTTATATTTTTAAAGTTGAAATGAAAATCCACAAAACTCACATCAAATTTATACAACAATCGGCAATGTTATAACACGGCTCCGATATGCCTTTGTTATTGTTTATGTGTTAGAAGATGAAAGTTCTAAACTGTTCTATAAAACTTACAGCCTCCTGACAGTCTCTTGACAGTGTTTTTGAATATTGAAAAATATTGAGAAGAAAGTCGTAGAAATTTATTAAAATGCTTTTTAAATATTTTTGAATTATCGCAAAACAAATTCTGTAAACGGAGAATTGTTCTATTTTGAGTAAAGAATGTAAATAAATTATAAAATTTTTTGTCTGTTTCCCGACTAATTACCTTATAATGTGTCTAATGGTCAAATTCGATGCACATACAAAATTTTGTGGGTGTTGGAATAGTAAAATTGTTAAAATTTGATGTATCCGCTCAAAAACGTAATTTATGTAACATCGAAATTTATGTGTGTGTTTGTGTGCCTTTTATAGATAAACAGGTTTATAAAAGCGGTCTAAATGTCTATATTATATACAATGTACCCAACCGGATGTTCGCTTTTAAAGTTATTATAACAATAAATAGCAAGCTACAATATACCTGATTCATAACTGAACACAAATCAGATAAATATTACCGACAATTTTCAACACTTTGCTGTAGCATTATCCATACGTGCTCTACTATATTATAACAACATTATGACACACAGCATACGTTTTTTTTCTTTTCGATTTCGGGAATATTCATTCATGTCATGTGTGTATGGCATTTTCCTGAAAATATATTATACTCGATCACGATTCCATAACCAAAATGATGTCAAAATTTATATCATATTAAAAAGCCGTACAAACACACGTATATAAGTACATTCAGCACATCTCGTAACAACTAACGAATTTATGACCTTCAGCCAGAAAGGAGATAAAGCACAATATTTGATTATATGGCCCAAAGGAGGATTTGCAATATCGGGTAAAATCTGTGTGTAATATGTGATGAACATATTCTTGTTGGTGTGTAGTATTAGACGTGGTATATTTTATGGGTAATACATATGGAGAGAGAGAGATAGAGAGAGTAAGAATCTTGCATGATGTGTATGGAGAAACGAAGATTTGATAAAGTGGATATGTACATAATAACGATACGAGGACAACACAACGGGCATAGAGGTATGTATATAATGGGGAAAATTAAGGACATACGAGATGATTACATTAAATAAATTTCACTTGTGTTCGAGATAGAAAATGTCAAGAGTTTGGATTAGTTTGGTAAAGTGTCGTTACACAAAACTGAATTTATTGTGTGCATTAAATGAGTTCTATTTCGTCTAAATAGGACATTGTGTCTGCCTATGGATACCTATGATACCCAATGCAACCAATCGCCAAATTTCTAACGTAAACACAATAATGAAGTTATGAACCTACCGCTGCTGACAGCATACGCCCGGTTATCATGAATTGAATAATAACTTTGTTCGACCCATTAAATGTTGGCAAAACAAATGTTGATGACGAACTTGCGTGTTGAATACGATGTGTTCGAATTAGAGATTGGAATTGAAGTTCCACGAAGCAAAAGTTACTGGAAACGTAATATTTCGTGACACAGACTTCAAAGAGCACTGATATAGGTCTATTTAAAGGTTATTTGAGCTGTCAAAGCGTCTAGACGCGTCATAACCTAAAAATTATTGTTCACAAATTGTGCGCAAAAGCGTTGAGGTTATGGCTATGTGTGGATGCTCTCGTTCGTTTTCGGTTTGCCAAAAATCGTTTTTACAGTACGATGGAACAAACTTATATGTGATGAAATGATATGTAATTATTATTAAATGCAAAGCATCGTAAGACGCTTATCACATCATCTCACAGTTCGAAACAGTGGCAGAAAGCCTTTTCATTTGACAGACTAAGCATTTCAGTAAAAATGTAGGCCGATGCTATTGGTACCCGAGTACAAATAGCCAAACAACACAGGCAATGCTATATGTACTCGGGTACAAATAACCGCTCAACACAGCTGATGCTATTTGTCCCCAAACGGTCTGCTATTGGTACCAGCATACACAGCGCTTGCTATTTGTACCTACGTGCAACACAGCAGATGCTTTTCGTACCCAAGTTTAAAAATAGAACTTAATTTGGCGCGCGCCAACTTAAGTTCTACCCGGGTACAAATAGCAAGCGCTGTATTGTTTGGCTATTTGTACCCGGGTAGAAATAGTAAGCTATGTGTTGTGTGGCTATTTGCACCCGGGTGCAATTAGTCACTCCGAAAAATGTAATAATCTTTCTGTTGAAATAGCGAAGCGCCGCCAGCATAGAAAGAGGGATTCTTTTGAAAAACAGCCTACCGAAATCGGACGCATTTTTTAGTGAAATTTCTCATTATGTGCCTAGAGAGGTATTCGACCCTAGAAGCTAAAACCGCTTTCAAAAAAAAATCTTCTACGTTTGTGTGGCCGGAACGAACACAGCAAACATTCATTTTAGTACTTATAGTAGCGGAGTGTCACAGTTGTGTCGAAATATTTTTTGTGTTTTTGTCGCAACAAAACCAAAAAAAAACTGTTGGTTTTTGCATCGAGTAAAAAGTGTTTTAGTGTTCAAATATGCCTTGGCGACCTAAAGAGACTATGCCTGAATATAATGGAAAGCATAAGAGGTGAGTTTCTTTGGGAAATGACAGGACAGTTTCCCGAAAATGTATGGAAAAATTTATCACAAAAATTCACCGAAGAGATTCAAAGAAACTCACCCATGATGCTTTCCATTGTATTCGTGCACCGTCTCTTTATGTCCCCAAGGCATATTTGAACACTAAAACACTTTTTACTCGATGCAAAAACAAAGTTTTTTTTGTTTTGTCGCGACAAAAACACAGAAAATATTTCGACACAACTGTGACACTCCGCTAATATAAGTACTAGAATGAATGTTTACTGTGGTCACTTCGGCGGTAAAATATTTTCAATCCAAAAAGTGTCCGACACTTCTACGATGGTAGACAGTTATTAAAATTCTAACCTCTCCCACTTCTTTAGTATAAGCTAACAAGACTTCGCTGAGTCTAATTATGCCAACTCTTTGAATAAAAATATCGGCTGAGGTGGAATAATTCTCCGCTGAGCTTTAACAAACCTCCTCTGAGCTCTAATAATTCTCCGCTGAGCTTTGACAAACCTCTGATGTGAGAGTCCGTCAGACCTTAGCACGTTGTAGTAAGGCAATGAAGCTAAACAAACACTCAATAAGCATCAGCGGATACGTAATAATTGTTGCTATGATTTAATAAGACTCCACTTAGCTTTGGCAGATCTCCGCTGAGTGTCAATTTACTCCATTCCTCCTTCCTGCAACTTGCTTAGGCCTAACGGACACTTCCTGAAGCTCAGCGGAGAATTATTGGAGCTCAGCGGAGGTTTGTTAAAGCTCAGCGAAGAATTATTAGAGCTCAGCCGATATTTTTATTCAAAGAGGTGGCATAATTAGACTTCGCAAAGTCTTCTTAGCTTACTAAAGAGGAACGAACATTTATTTACGCTTTTAATAGATGCTCTCCCATCGTTGAGAGAATGTCCGCCGAGCTCTCGTAAAGCTTTAAAAAATGGTCGATGAGCATTATTAAATGTATACGCTACCCTTTGTCAACCGTTTGATGATTGTTTTTAAATGTCCGACACTTTTTTGAATGAAAATATTTTACCGCCGAAGTGAACACAGTATACATTCACTCTAGTACTTATATTAGCGGAGTGTCACAGTTGTGTCGAAATATTTTCTGTGTTTCTGTCGCGACAAACCAAAAAATAAACTTTTTGTTTTTGCATCGAGTAAAAAGTGTTTAGTGTTCAAATATGCCTTGGTGACCTAAAGAGACTGTGCATGCCCGAATACAATGGAAAGTATCAGAGGTGAGTTTCTTTGAATTTTTTCGGTGAATTTTTGTGATAAAATTTTCCATACATTTTCGGGAAACTGTCCTGTCATTTCCCAATGACGGGCCTTAAGATTTGCCAGTTTGAAATGATTTTCATAAATTTTCGATTATAAAGTCAGCTTTCCATTGAACGAACCATGTGTTTTTGCCACATCCTTTGTTAAAACAAAATGTTTAAAAATCCAGTAAATAGGAAATAATTTCCAAATATCAAAACCCTTTCTACCTAATCCCTTTCCCAACACAAATTTAACCGAATCTGAGCCACATTGCCTTTACAATATTACAACTTGTTCACTTGTTCGCACAACGCAGATCCATCGTAAATGTTTGAAAAGGATGTTAATGGAAATTAAAATGACAATCATTTGGACAGCATTAATACACCCCGCACCGCCAGTGTGGATACAGATGAGTTCTTTAGCCACAAAATATCTGACACGGAAAACTTTCCTTCCATCCCCCCCCCTTCTCCCACACAAGCCCACAAAATGGTATAAATCTCGAAGTGATAAATATTTTCGTGTGTTATTGGGGGTAGACTCTGGGTGTACAACAAAAGCAATTCATAAAACATAACACAAAACGCGTGTCGTTACATATTTAATACCGAAAACCCATTAAATTACATGTCGTTATGGGTGTATACACACATTAAGCTTTCATGATGTGTAACAAATAAAACATTTATTACTTTTCGGGGAAAATGTATAAACCAGCCAGCCAGCCTCCCATATTACAGTCACTTGAAAATCAAATTCGGAAAATAATACACACATCGGTGATTTGAACAATCAAACTTCATACGACACACAAATTTATATGGCATGGTAGCACAGACACAAAATGCGTCCTTGTGACGTGGATCCAACTCCGAAATTTGTGTTCGCTTGATGATTCTCTGGTGTTTTCTATTATTTGTTATGTTATATCTCGAAAGCTCATACATGCCGTGTGGATATGTGTTTCGATTGCCATAAATAGTATGTACGAGCATTATCGTTGCTGGTGTATCGTATTACGGCTACACACATCTGTACACAATATCTGTATTAATAGATATGCCCCGTAATATATAAGTTATAAACCGTTGCGGGGGTGACTTCTGAAGCAAATCTAATTGAAATGTCAAGTTTTGCCAGTGACATCGAGCATTTCGGTTTTAAAATTATCTGTCGCTTGTTCTCAAAGTTGCTATGTGCTTTAGCTTGTTTCGACGAGCAACTTCTATGTAACGCTGTACCATACCTAGAATGTGTGTCAGGCATTGAATGATTTCGTTTTTTTTTGGGTTGAATGTTTTCTGCATTTGTCTCGAAATGAATGTTATGGCGTTTGATGTGAATCTGTCACTGTCGAACAATATATTTATCATCAAAATATCGTAATACAATGGCATGCGTTCAAAGTGGTTCAGATTACAATAGAATTCCAACTTAAAGTATGGTTTCCACTCAACAAAAAGTACTCCATGTGAGAAATTTGAAAAAAATCAACTTTGTCTCTCACACAATCTCTCACAGTTTACTTGACAGTTACCCACGGCTCTCTCAGAGAGTATTTTTTAGTGAGTGGAAACCATACATTAACTTTGATTTCTACTTACTTCGGTTACGCTTGTTCTCGTTGGCTCTCCGTTTACTCTTTAAACAACTAGGTCCCACCTTTTGAGCGGGTCAGGTCCCTTGACTGATAATTTGTTCAATATATTTTTGACCATTTTCATTGTTGAAGCATCACTGATACAAATGCCTACATTTAATATATCGATTACTCTAAACATGACAACGAAATTTGACAGAAATAGTTCTTCAAATAAACCTTCGAAGACCGAATGATCTTTAAGTTCTCACTTTTCTTATAAATTTGCAGCAAGATTTTCAATCAACCACAAATCGTAAATAAAATGCGACTCGTGTGAATTACGGCCCTCGCTTCGCTCATGAAATTTACTCGAGTTATATGTAAAATACACATAGGGCCCTAGTAGCATTTCACTTCTAAGGCCCTAACTCACGGTCCACTCACCCGATTTAAAAGGTCGAGGGCGCAAACTTCACACTCGTATGGGAGTTGTAACATATTTTGTTTGATTGTTGGAATAATGAATTTAAAAAAAATATTCAGAAATTTGTTGAGAATGACTTATATCTTATATTGCCTACAAAGAATGATGGCTACATTTAGCGTTTTTCATAAAATTTCCTACACTTTTCAATCATAGTGTGCTCATGACATTTTTCTGCCGTAAGACCTTGAGTAAAAAACACATCTTTCGGTATTTTCTGGTGTAAGACCCTGACTTTCAGTGAAGGGAATTCAAAAGATACGTGGATTAGCTAAACGGAGACGAAACGGCGTAAGTAACAATCAAGCCTGAACACACAAGAAGCACACTTATATCAATGGCATACTTTCGACAATTCTACGAAATTTGGAAACTTTCGATAACATTTCCGGCATAGTTCAGCGAGCACTACATAACAAGTTGTCACTAATTGTTTGTTCCATTTTAATAACAAATTCGCTTAATACAAAATATTGAGAGGCAAAAGGCGGTAGATCATCTTGAATTTAATTTATATTCCGACAATATTCATGCTGGCTTATTTAATGCATTTAATGGCAACATTTCAAAGGTAAAACCTCAAAATTTAACATATTAAATATCACTCTACTCGAAATCTCTGTTCATTCATTTGAGTACCATGCGTACAGCATTTTGTGAAAAGTTTCGTTTTTCGCACAAAGCAAGGGTACATGATCGGTAATAAGTTTTGATTCGATTTGAAACATTTATTATTCATCAATGAACCTCGGCAACAGGCTTGTCAACTTACGAAACTAATGACAAAATGATCGAAAATAGTCACGAAAAGCGAGACTGACATCAAATAAATGACGGTTGAGTCCGATGAAACTGGGTACAAAGGTAGTCTTCGCGTTTCGTTTTTCGCTCACCGGACTTACAAGTGAAGACCGTTTAATGCTTTTTGTTGCGAATAAATTCTCCCACCTTCTGTACACCAAATCGAACAAAAAGTTATTTTCATCTGTCCGGTTAACCGAAATTTCCTAATTTTTCAATTTTTCTTTGATTTTTCATCATCAGAGCCAACCTAATCTCACAACCAAACTGTGACAATATATATTACACACTTGTCACGACGAAGACGAGGCTTGCCGACAGTTTCCGGAAAATGTATGGAAAATTTTATCACAAAAATTCAACGAAAAAATTCAAAGAAACTCACCGCTTTTGCTTTCCATTGTAATCGGGCATCGTCTCTTTAGGTCGCCAAGGCATATTTGAACACTAAGCACTTTTTACTCGATGCAAAAACAAAAAGGTTTTTTTTTATTTTGTCGCGACAAAAACACAGACAATATTTCGACACAACTGTTACACTACTCAAAGTGAAGATTTTGACATATTTTGAATAAAAGAATTGTCAAAATCCTCACCAGTGAAACTTAACGAAGAGTTTCTGAACGAGCTCTAAGTACTAGAATGGATGTTTGCTGTGTTCACATCGGCGGTAAAATATTTTTATTCAAAAAAGTGTCGGATATTTCAACGATGGTAGACATTTATTAAAATTTCAGCCTCTCCCACTTCTTTAGTAAGCTAACAGAACTTCGCTGAGTCTAATTATGCCACCTCTTGGAATAAAAATATCGGCTGAGGTCGAATAATTCTCCGCTGAGCTTTAACAAACCTCTAATCAGACTATAGAGCCGTAAAAAAAATCGACGGCAGCGGCTAGCCGACGAAAAAAAGGTGGTGACTTGCGGCTGGAACGGCTAAGTTGTTAAAAAATTTGAATGGCCGCGGTAACTAACAAGTTGCGACGAAAATTGCAAAGTAATTTTGTAACAATAACAACTATAATAAGTTAAAATCATTTATAAACATCTTTAATTAGCTGATAATTTTCATGAATCCTCAATATCACCTGCATTGTAGTGGGGTTAAGGCTCGATTTTCTTTTTGTAACTAAAATCCCTGCTATTGAAAAAAACCTTTCAACGATGGCAGAAGTTGCCATAAACGATAACAAGACTTTTGTTAGCTTCGACAAATATGGAAAGTGTGTTTCATTTTTCTGCCACGATGATAGTGGTGAGAATTTCAATTATTTTTTTCAGTACTACAAGTACCAGTATAATAAAAAAAATTGTTTCATTATTATCAAAACGAAAATGCTCCAGCCGCTGAGTCAGCCGACCAAAGTCTTTGGCGGCGGCTAGCCGAACTCAGCCGAATAAAAAGATCGGCGGCGGCTGCTGCCTGTTTAGCCGTCTAATAAGCTCTAATAATCGTGTCCGGAGCGATAGCGGAGGACTTGACGCAGTCTAACTTCCAAAAAAAGAACGAAGACATTTTTTTGAGACGCGGCAATTATGTATAGACGAACATTTCAGTTTCTATCCTTTGGTTTATATCACCACAAAACATATTCTATCTTATTCTCGCTTCAAATACGAGCAAAACGAGCTATCACTCGACTATGTAGGTTTAAAATTGCCGGAGATACATCGTTTCGGAATTGGTCACTTTTCATACAAAATACACCAAATTGACTTTTCCCAAACAATCCAGAGAATATGATTTTGAGCTACTCGAGCGTAGGATGAAAGGACTAATATTTTTGCGATTATGAGAGATAGAGAATTACTTTCTTCGGCAATGTCTCAGAGTTTTACGAGTAGAACATAGGGGCATATGTGAAAAATGTCGAAAGTTGCAAATGGGTGTGTCAATTGGGGTTTTGGAGATATTTCTTGAATGGTGGCAGATAGAGAATTACTTTCTTCGTCAAATTTTCGAATTTCGTCAAATTTTCGATTTTCGTCATATTTTCGAAATTTGTCATATTTTCGAAATTCGTCATATTTTCGAAATTCGTCAAATTTTCGAAATTCGTCAAATTTTCGATTTTCTTCAAATTTTCGTCCAATCTTCGAATTCGTCAAATTTTCGAGTTTAGTCAAATTTTCGAATTTCGTCAAATTTTCGATTTTCTTATAAACTTTTTTTTTTCTCTTTATTTAAATATGCGAAAAAAAAGGCTGCTCACAATGATGCAGCCCGTAAAAAAACGATCTTTTCAAAAATCAAAGGTTACAAAACATAAAAATCATCTACTCTATCCGTTCCCAAAGTCCCCAAAATACACGCAGCGTAGCCTCTTTGTATCGCAATTGAAATTTTCTGCAATAAATAATCCATTGATCGCGGTTCCCCTGAAGTGGCCTTTATAATTTTTCCTAATTTCTCAATGAATTTCTTTGTTTCAGGTCCCATACAGCCTAAAGTCTCGAAAGCTAGAGGAGTAAACAAATAATTTTCTTTTAAACGCTTATAATGATTGTGTTTAAATCTTTCTGCGTTGTCCGCAATCGACCGCTGTTTCTTGCTAGATTCATTAATGTATGAAGGCGCCAATGTATCTCTTATGGTTACATCCCAAATAAGAGATTTACCATGACTCCATGGAATCAGGGTCATTCCATCAGGTCTTTTACCATCATCTCTAGACATACCTGGCGGTTGTAACATGGTTGGAAATCCTGCTGAAGAAAATGCATGAGAAAAAACTTTGTTGACTTCATCATGCGCAGCAATTTTTTTAATTTTCATTTTGCATGATAAGCCGTGTAAGCCATCCTTTTGAACCATTCCACCACAAACACACTTATGTTCCTCGCATAAACCAGAACCTAAACGAAGACCAACAGCAATTCTAGCAGAGTTGTTATCCAATAGCAAACCCAATTGGCTCGATGGAACTACTTGCAACCACTTTGAAGATTCTTTGGTTGATGATGCAAGTAGTCTTGCACGAGCAACAGGTTCGCTGGAGTCAAACATCTCATCGAATTTACTCTTAATCATCGGCAGATCCCAATTCTTTTGCTTCTTCTTCTTCTCGTCACCTTCTGGAACAAAATCTCGAGGTATTTCCTCAATTAATTCCAAAACACTAGTTTCGATTACCTGAAAACTAAACTTTCTCAATATCTCACTCGACAGTTCTAATAAACTGTTATAAAAAGCAGTGTTCTAAAACTTCTAAAACGACTGATATCACAACAAAAATCTATTCGAGGAAAGTGTGACTGGAAACAACCAAAATTTTACCAAAAAAATCTGCGTCGCAAAGTGGCAAATGTTCAGGAACAGACCAGCAAGAAAATTTATCTGCCACATGCGACGAAAATTCTTTTTTTTTCCCGTTTGGTAATGTCAAAAGACAGGCTAAGTTCGAAGATGAGTGATTTTGGATCGACCCCTCCCGAGCTGTGGCCCAATAAGTGCTTTACGGTTTTTCGAAGATATCTCCGGACATTTAAACGTTACACTTGTAAGTGATACGTCAAATAAAAGGTATTTACAATACCGATCGACAAAAAAAAAATTTATGGAAATCGGATGACCGACTCGTGAGTTAGACCCCTTGGTGTGAAACAGGCACAGGGCGGCAAGCAGTTTTTGCTTGTAGGTCGGCCACATTTGAACATATTTCGTCTGTTTTAGCTTTATTAGATAGATAGATAGATTTTTTTTTGAAATTATGTTCTCCGGAGCGTGAGCTAGGTCTCTTGGAGTGAGCTCTTATCTGGCTACTCGGCCGTACAGTGAACGTGGAGTATTTTGTCAATATCTCGAGTAAATTTTGACCGAATTTCATGAATTTTTTTTTGTTTGAAAGGTATTAACGAATGTAAAGCGTCGGTACTATTTCCGGTCTCCTAACAAAATGGCTGCCGGTGGCCATATTGGATTTTAATAAAAGTGAAGTATCTTGGGGAAAATGGTACTTAGAGAGTTTCTGTTAACATGGAAATAATTTGTTTTGTATGTGGGGTGTTTCAGGCATTCCATATATGGACATCTATATATAACCCATATACAGCTATATTGAGCTATATACAGGCATATAAAGCTATATAATAGCATACTCATCCGTGGAATGTTTATTTATAGGTAAATATAGGTAAATATAGCGGTATATAGCTGTTTAAATAGGAATTTATGAAAGTTGACTTCGTACGGGGCTGTCTATATTGCCTCCGGCAATTTATTTGTATATGATAACAAGGCAAAGAGTGGATAATTCAAGTGATTTTAAAGCGTGAATAGCTTTTCAGTAGAGAATGAAGTAAAAGAAATGAAGAGTTTCACAGCAAAGTCTTTTGATACAAATAGGTGTTTCGTACGGGTCGGCGTTCATTTTCATCATTCATTTTAGAAATTGTACCTCAAAGGCGTCACACTTTTCTCGAAGAGATTTTTGTTGGGATTCTCCGCTAGGCTTCAGTAAGAGTCCGTCAGACCTTAGCACGTTCTAGTAAGGCAATGAAGCTAAGCAAACACTCAATAAGCATCAGCGGATACCTAATAATTGTTGTTATGATTTAATAAGACTCCACTTAGCTTTGGCAGATCTCCGATGAGTGTCCGATTCGCTCCATTAAGACTTCCTGCAACTTGCTTAGGCCTAACGCACACTTTCTGAAGCCTAGCGGAGAAATATTAGAGCTCAGCGGAGGTTTGTTAAAGCTCAGCGAAGAATTATTAGAGGTCAGCGGAGAATTATTAGAACTCAGCCGATATTTTTATTCAAAGAGGTGGCATAATTAGACTTCGCGAAGTCTTCTCTACTAAAGAGGAACGTACATTTATTTACGCGCAGTCTTACGAGAGGCTAAATTTTTAATAAATGCTCTCCCGTCGTTGAAAGAATGTCCGCTCAGCTCTCGTAAAGCTTTAAAAAATGGTCGATGAAAAATGGTATACGCTACCCTTTGTCAACTGTTTCATGATTTTTATAATAAGTCCGACACTTTTTTGAATGAAAATATTTTACCGCCGAAACGAACACAGCAAGCATTGATTCTAGTACTTATCTTGGCTGGCGACACCGTCGAAATGAAATTTGCATTTTTTCCATCTGTAAAAAAATAATTAGTACTCACTGTACCCCTAAAAATGTGTCGTTACTTCATTGACATGAGTGGTAAGTGGTTATTTGCTTACCGAGTGGAGAAAGTAGGTAATTCAATCTTTTTTGATGTGTGATTTGCATGCAATACCCTCTCTAGCAAACAAACTTCGTTTTGACGCAGTCAAAACATCACCTTATTTTGACAAATTTGACTTTTTTAAAGCTTGAATTTTTGGTAGTTGACTTGGTAGCCTCTATCAGAGAGGTGATAGAGATGTTTACTGTTTGAGAGCTGCACACCGGCTGATGAAAACAAATATTTAGGCAGCTTACTTACTTATACTTACTTACTTACTTAGGCGGGCACTACAACCTACTATTGGGTTTGGCCTCTTCCAGCAATCTTCTCCAATCGGACCTATTCCGCGCCAACGTTCTCCAGTCGTTCACTCTTAGTACTTTTAGATCAGACTCAATTGCATCTTTCCATCTCGCTCTTGGTCTTCCTGGTCTGCGTCATTTAGGCAGCTTGCCTATTTATAATTCGCTAATTTGGTAGTTGAATACCAAGTTGGTAGTTCACTACGAAACTGACAAAACGTTGGTGGAGATTTGCTGTTTAACAGTTGGATATCGACTGATGAAACTATTCTTCCTGCTTGCCTATTTATAACTCACGTATTTGGTAGTTGGTAGCTCCAGAAAAAAATTGAGAAAAAGAAAAAAATCCTCACCAGGCTTTTGCCAGTCTAAGCTTTTTTTGCTGTAGCTACAGTGTACACATTAAAGGATTAACTTTTAAGCAAATTACAATTCTCAGCATGTGAGGGTTGAATTTACTAGCTCTTTGCAGTATATGCGAACAACATCTGTAATTTTTAAAGTATAATCCAAAGCTTGAAATGAACGAAATTTCCTTTCTATTTAAATAAAAAGAAAATCTTTTTAGTTTCCTGTGTCGTGCGTGCACTGCGTGCATAAGATATCAGATTCCATCCTCGCTTCAGGGATTGTTGATTCTTTGACTTTACCAATCGTGTATTTTTCCGAATGCTCTGTCATTTTCTTCTCTCCATTTTTCTTTTTGTCAAAAACAAAAGCATAACACCAGCACATACACAAGTGTATTCCCATTATTTGCATTAAATCGTCTTCTCTCTTCTTTTTTTTTAACTTATTAGTTTTATCGAACGTGTTGAGAATACAATGTCTCTATAACGTCTTTTCCTTTAACTCGGGGAGTCAAGCGTTTAACCTATTTTCAATTTTCCTATTTCCCAATATCTACCATCACCTGAATGGCAAAATCAATATTTTTTTATGTTTACATTATGTTGATAACAGAATTATGGAATATGGGAATGGAATTCAATTTTCTTTGAAAGACAATTTCGTTTTATTATGTGTAGTGTAATGTATGTATACCAGTGTACCATCTATGTAACGGTGAAAACCGTTTAAACTTTAGCAGTTACGTTCGTGATCATATTGCACGGAAGTGATACGTTCGACAAAGTTTCAGTCGAAACTACCCTTACATTTTTGCAACATCAACATTGGTCCTCTCTTAATATTTACTGGAAACATTGTGTTTAATTTGCCACAATAATTGACTCCAAACGCATGAACATACATACCCCAACCCCAGTCATGGAAGCCGCCACGTCGGCTGAATCTGTCTAGCTTCTTCCATCTTTAATAATTGTTCCTGTGCCTACACACGTCGCGAAAGTGACAGATGCGAAATTTTTGTTTTGTTCTTTGACATTAGGACAAAAGAAAATTTCGCATCGCTGTGTGAAGGTACAGTTAGAAATTCTTCTCTCATTGTGATTGACTCTTTGATTTCAAAATGCTCTTCGCCACTTTTTGTGATTTATTTGGGCTTGATTTATACTTACAAAAAAAACCATTCCGTTTTGGCTCCATTTAGCTAAACCACATCTTTTTTCTACTGTTTTAAGTGTAAACGGATGGAAAACGGAGTGCTTTTTTCTCGAAATCAAGAGTAAGCTTAGTGCATAGTGTGTTAACGGAGGATACATTTGAAAAATATTTTTGACTGTTTTAACAAGGCTACCCATACCGCAGACATGATTCTAGAGAGAGATGGATGAGAGACGTTATCGGTACTAAATCCGAGACGCTAACCAAATAAGACTCAATCTAATGTTGTTATTGTGGACAACAATCTGACGAATAGAATCACACGGTGTTGCGGTTGAGTTTCGAACCCACAACTGGCAATTCAATAATTCAATGAGAAGTCTCGACTTACACAATGTGCTACTGAATCGTATTTATCGGTTATCATATCACACCTGTCGATATAGGACGGTGGAAGTCTGCGGCTCGCCGAAGTGCAAGAATCAAAAATTTCTTCTGAAACGATTCAATCCTATCAACAACATAACAACACAGCCTGAGGGATTAAATCTTATGTCAAGATTACTGAATAAAAATGGATCGAAGAACATTCAGCGCTGATAAAAGACGATGAACTCTGTTTCAGAGAACCATTATCGTCTTTTGTGTACGAACATCCTTTGAATAAGATTACAACTTCACACGGACGATAGAATTCGGTACTGTCACTGTTACATCGCGTAATATACTGCATTTAATTGGGTTTACGAATAAATGTAGCTGTGATCCAACAAACATATCGCTGGCATTACGTATAGACCACATACACAGTGTTTATTACAGACACACACAAAGAAGAATGAAGAAATTGAATGGAATACGGTTCTCTATCCGTATCCTGCCACTAACCTTCACCTTACGGATGATTAATCGACCAACATCAATTTCCTTTTATTGTTTGCTTATTTCCTTTGATTTGTCATTATTCAATTTTTCTCTATGCCATGGAATATGTATGGATATAAACGACGGAGCATAAGGAATTTTTCGTTTCTTCTTTCTTTCTTTTTTTTCTCGACTTTATCTATCAAACCACGGGTGTACCACTTTACCATAAAAATTGTCGTAAAATACCATCGATTTTAGGCAATTGCCGCAGTTACTATAACAGAAAATCGTTGTTGCCGAAAACTATAACTATTCAGAAAATTAAAAAACGAGTCGACGTTTTTGAGCGACATTCAACAGGGCTGGGTACAAAAATCAAAAATGTTCTAAGCAGCGACAATAAAAATTGTTCTAAGTTACACCCCTGTGCTACAAACTGTCGAACAATTCTTATTCTACAAAAATATTTCACTTGAAAAATCGGTTTAAAACGTTTTTCAATATTTTCCTCTCTTTGTGCATGTGTGTGTGCGATATTTTTCAATAGAAAATATTGTTATTCTCAAGCGATTTTCTTTTTGTATTTTTATTATTTCCATTGTGTGTTCCCAGTCTTCTTTTGCCTTTCTCTCCTTTGGCATGTTTATTATACCACCTCACCTACCCAAGTTTAGTGGTTTCGATTTTCATAAAGGGAAGCAGATTAGGTTTCTTCATCAAAATGATATGCGTAAGGCGTGAAAAATGGTCATGAGTCAAGGATAACATTGGGTCTCGTTTTATTGACTCTTTACCATACACAATCAAGTGCAATTCATATTTCAGCACAGCGTCACAATGGATCAAAATTATTGTAACTGCACTTGATGAAGTTTTGTCAAGCCATGCGAAAGGTTTGTTGATTGTAATTGATTTACAAATAAATTGGACATTGGACATTGATAGAAAAGACACCTGCATCAGTCCTTAGTTACATATTAATTATACAAACAGCAATATGAATACACCTGTCTGCCTGAGCTTGGTGCAGTGATTGCATTTATTGAATAAACTGAATCCGGTTCAGTTCAGCTACATTGACAAAACATTTTTTTTTTAAATATTACCTGTGACAAGTTACGTGTTTCCAGGAAATCAACTTTTATTTAAATGCAACATAAAGTTACCTGGAGACAAATCACCTGTCACCGGTAATATTGTGTGATCTTTTCTGACAGTGTATGGCTCTGGTTGACGGGATAACTGTCAGTGACAAAAATTGCACCTCTACGAAACGGGCAGTCATAAGTGTAAGTACGCAGAGCGGTGGGGTTCGCGGGGTTCGTGGGGTTCAAATTATTTTTGTTATAAACGAATTTCCAAATAATCCTAATATAGACCGCTTCAGATGATGACACAGGCCAGTACACAGTTCGTAAGTGTTAACATCAGGCATGAAGAACGATGTCTGAAAAATGCTTGAAAATTAATCCATACAAAATGATTGAGAAAAGATTAACAAAAAATTATGAAAAGTCTAATGGAATCTTGCATCGAACTGTTGGCCGGGAGAGAACATGTATCATATCCGGAGCGATAGCGGAAGACTTGACGCAGTCTAACTTCCAAAAAAAGAACGAACAAATTTTTTTTGAGACGCGTCAACTATATATAGGCGAGAATTCTACTTTCGCCAAAATGTACAATATCGCAAACAAATTATTTTTTAAATATTCTCACTTGAAATACAAAGAAAATGAGCTATCACACGCCTACGAAAGTGCTCGGGAACCGGAGATATTGCGTTTTCCAAGTCGTCATTTTCAGTACAAATACATGAAAAATGGCATTCTCCAAACAATCAAAATCTTTCAACTTACTCTGTATGTTTCAATCCATCTATCGACGGGCTATCTCGGAAAGTAGTCAGCCAATCTCTATGAAACTTTACAGGGACCTTAGTCAGGCCATTAGAACTTCATTCATCATTATCCCAGAAAAAATCAGAATTTTGTGTAATTAATTAATTAATTTTCTCATATTAAAATATACAGCCATTTTGTGATGGAAATGTTATGATGATGTGTTAGTCCGGGTTCTTATGTAATTCCGCGCGCTGGAGATTCTAACGAAATTTTGACCTCGGGATATTGTAGAGAGGGTCCAAGTTACCTAACAAAATTTTTTTGGGGTTCCCAAACCGGTCATCCGTGCTCATCCTCCCCCACAGTAGTGCAACGTTAGGAACTGACCTATTCTCACCTCAAAGAAGCTATAAATCCAGTTGAAAATGAAGAAAAATAGACGGAAGTGATGTGGGTGCATCAATTCTAGGATGTGGGGGTAAGATGAGCACTGAAAAGTAGTGCAACGTTAGGAACTGACCTGTTCTCACCTCAAAGAAGCTATAAATCCAGTTGGGAATGAAGAAAAATCGACGGAAGTGATGTGGGTGCATGAATTCTAGGATGTGAGGGTAGGATGAGCACTGAAAAGTAGTGCAACGTTAGGAACTGACCTGCTCTCAACTCAAAGAAGCTATAAATCGAGTTGGGAATGAAGAAAAATTGAGGAAAGTCCTTAAATTCATCAATTTCTAGTGTTGGGAGCGTTATGGATCTCTCAAGATTACAGGAAACTCAAACCACTACGTAGGAAATCTCTAAGAGTAACTTGTTAGTCGTTTTGAGTATAAAATAGGGAAAACTAAGCCACGGCACTTCATAAAATCAATAATATTGGTACGAAAAAAATGCGGTTATAGCTATGCTCGGTTTCCAGGCCCATATCTACACTTCCTATGATACGTGTATGCTCGGCCAGCTAGATCTGAAAGAGTTAGTCTCCAGCTTTCCAAAACACCTCTGATCATTAAAATCAGTTAGGATTTACAGGCCGCAGTGATTGTCAAAGTTAGCGGTTTTTTAGTGTCACATTTTAGGACATCCCAGATAGCTCGGGCAGCTTTGAGATCCCAAAAAAAAATTATTCCACGAAATGTCGGCAATGGATCGGCCTTTCAAATAAAATGTACCGCATAAAAAAATATTGATTTTTAACGGAGATATTGATGTTTTTAGTTTTACACTAAAACCGGTTTTTTACCGATTCGACCGGTTCGGGAACCTCAAAAAAATTTTTTTGTTAGGTAACTTGGACCCCCTCTACAATATACCGTGGTCGAAATTCTACCAAACTCTCTAGCGCGCGAGACGGTGCTTTTCGACATAAGAACCTATGTTGTTTTTTTTTTTTTTTTTTTTTTTTTACAAATTAATTTATTTTATTATTGCTTACATTGAATAAATCCTAAATTTGTATCAGTAAATGAAACAAATTCCACCCATGGAGTGACTTCTATTTTGAACAAAAATTACCCTACTCTTTTTGTCCAGAACCATGGAAACTGGCCTGATTCTTGAGAAACAGGAGAAAAACTTAACTAATCGAAAATACATATATCATGACAAGCCACCACAAAATTACTGTTTCGATTTCCGATTCGAAAGAAGGTAATAAACTTCATCCAATGCTTCGGTTGATGGCAATGTACCAAGCACGGAAGCTGCATTACCACGTTGAATGTCTATAGAAATTCTCTGTTTAAAGAAAAGAGTAGATCTCTTGTCATTAGTGACATCAGCAATTCTCTTGCCCAAATCGGAAATAAATTGTTTTGCATGAGGGCCCCACGGACCTAAAGTTTCAAAACCTACCGGAACAAAATAATATTGATCAAGTAAAGAATGATATAATTCGATCTTCTTATTTTCTGCTGTTTTAGCCACCCAACCAGCATTTCTGGATGATGTATTAACATAAGACTTTGCAACTGTGTCTCGACATGTAGCGTCCCACAGTAAACATTTTCCTTTCGACCATGGTATTAACGTCAGGCCATCCGGGCGTTTGCCATCTTCACGAACAACTCCAGGTGGTTCCAAAATTGCTGGGAGTCCTGCGGATACAACTCCTTTACGAATTGTTTCATTCAAAGTATAATGTCTTGGCCGTGTGCCGGATGCTTTTTTACAACTCAGTCCGTGATAACCGTAGATGTCAACTTCCTTCAAACAAATACATTTATGGGGATCACATATTTTTGCTCCAAGTCGTAGAGCAACCGAAATTCGTAATGTGTCGTTATCGAGTCGTAAACCAAGAGATGACGAAGGCAACGCGCTCAACCATAGTCCAGATTCTTCCTGAGATGATGCTAGTAAACGGGCTTTCTGACAGGCATCATTTCCAAAAGAAAAAGTCAGGTCAGCGAATTTCCTTTCCATAACCGGAATAGACCAAGATTTCTATGTTGTCATTATTAGAGTGAAGTTGGTTGTAATTTGGTAGCAAAATTTAAAGTTTTTGAATATTACGGTTTACATGGTGGGAAATTAGAAAAATTTAGTCACTTTTGATGTATGTTGGGCAGCTGGAAAAATTTGACCACTTTCGGGGTATGTTGGGCAGCTGGAATAATTTGGTAATCTTCGGGGCCTTTTAGGTAGCTGGAAAAATTTGGTCACTTTTGATGTATGTTGGGCAGCTGGAAAAATTTGACCACTGTCGGAGTAAGTTGGGCAGCTATATGAACCTATATATAGTTAGTATATAGCTATATGGACATATATATAGTTAATAGCTATATGGACCTATATATAGTAAGTTATATATAGTCAGTATGGACAATTTTTTTTGTGACAATTTTTTCCATCAACAATTTTTTTAACTAAAATCTTTTTGGACCGCAGACAGGGTAGCTCTTTCGAATTGACTTCGTCACACTAGAGCTACGCAGATGTTTTTGTATTTGTAATCACTTTGAAACTGAAATAGATGAAATGAAATGAAATGAAAACCCACATTCCACCTTAACTTCTAAAACGACTGATATCCCGGCAAAAACTCTTTCAGAGCAAAGTTGGACGCAGTCTACAGTCTATATGTGTGATAACTTCTAAAACAAGTGATATCGCTGGAGGTGACGCTGTCAGCGTCGTTACGCAAAATTGAATTTCACAGCAAATTAATTGAAATTAGCTGGCCTAGTTTTCCAAACCATTCGACAATCAATTTTTTCAGTCAAAAATTTGAACGAACAGAATTTTGAGTGAAATATTTTCAACCAAAAATTTACGAAAAAAATTCTGCGTCGCAAGTGGCAGATTAAAGTTCTCGTAGGTTTGTCCGTGAGCATCTGCCACTTTCTGCCACCTCGACACGTTCATATAAAAATGCACATCATCACAGTTCGACGAGCACGCCGTAAGTGTGCCTAAAATTTCAATTTTAAGTGAACGATTCGATTAAAAAGTGAACCAAAAAATACATTTCAGCGCTTCCCTGTATGAAAATGACGCTACGTTAAAAAGACCTCCGCACTTTTCATTTTGAATTTCGACCGCACTTACGGCGTGAATTATAAGTGAGATATGTCAAGTTGCGCAAACTCACTATTGTTTAGATATCCCATTTCTCTTATTTTCCTTACTTCTCTCATTTCTCTATTAATACTCGTTATGCAGAAAAGAGAGAGAGAAGTAAACAAAATAAGAGAAATAAGAAATTTATAATATGACGGGACTTCTAAATGTGCATGGCTGTAAGAAATTAATCGAGATTCAATTACCATCTGAATTCCTGATTAATTTCGGATACAATTTTCAAAATTACTGCTGATACACTAGGCAACGCGAGTTTGACATAAAATTCATTTGTTGTCTTGCCTTTCGCAATTGTTTTGAAAGCTACGCAATTTGGATGATTGAGATGAATCAATCAACATTGCGGTAGTTTTTGCAAGTTTGTCATTTCAAAACAATTATGGGAAAGGCTTGAAAACCAAAGAATTTCTTGTCAAACTCGCTTTTGCTTCTCACGGTACAGTTAGTTCGTTTTATCAAAGTGGAAACTTCTGAAAAAGCTTTTGCATTGAGTCGGTCGTCACAAAAGACGTTGTCTCCAAATTCATTTCTTCGTACATCTCTTCGAAAACTGAACTAAGTGAAGAGTTCGGAAACATTTTGTGACGACCGCAGAAACTCTTTTATTAAATTTGTAACGCTAACAGTTCCGTCATCTAAAAACTTGTATACGGGAAATGCTATGCTACTGGTCTAATATTTCATCAACTAGACAAATTCAATTTGATTAAAGGGATTGATTAAAGACACCGGTAGGTGGACAGAACGACATTGAAATGAGAAAACATAGAAGACATTATACGGATTACGGGTAGAGACATTTTTCTGTCTTTTCGCATATCCTTTGCTAACGCATCGTAGTAAATACAAACGAAACATTTCATTATGGTGGAGACATTCACTGTGAAAAATAGATCGAAAAACTTTTTAAGAGGAAAAATAGAGAGAAAAAGACAAAAATGGAAAACAAAAACGCATGAGAAGAAAAAGTGAAAGTTAGTTGGATATCATTGTGCCTAATGAATGTCGACGAAATGGGGAACAGTTGACTGTCAGGCAAGGGTTGGCCGAATGGGACGTTTTGTACACTGAAAAGACGAAAAAAAAAATTTATTCCATTTTCACATCATCAAATCAATTTATTATCTTGTTTTCGTATACATCAACCGTAAAGCTAACATTGAATAAAATTGTGAAACGAGCAAGTCATTTTATAGATATATATATATATGGAATTGGATACTGTATGTCTCGTGCATTGAGTCAGTTTGGGTTATTTATTTGAAGAAGAGTTATACACATACACACATTTCTAATTTGAAAGAGACGCCTGACATCCACACTGTGACATAATGATAAATGCTTTTAATAAAAATGTTTAGTGGAAAATGGTGTTGAATTCAGTGAACAAATTGGGCAGCAGTTATCCTTTACAATAATTATCCATTTCTTAGGCACCATTCATTTCGACGTTTATACTGTGTCGATGTTACACCCGCTGCATAGAATAGTGCTTTGTCAGTTCGTGGTGGTTGGTGGGTTGTAGGTAGGTGGGAAAACGTTGTGCTAAGGGGCCATTCACAAATTACGCACGCACCAAATTAGAAATTTCAGACCCCCCCTCCCCCCTTGCACGCGAAAATGTATGGAGAAAATTTCAAAAATGTATGAAGCGTGCGCTTTTGTCAAACTCCCCCTCCCCCCTTAAGAGCGTGCGTAATTTGTGAATGGCCCCTAAAGGACCACACGAACGAAAATGTTCACATTTATGATTATCTGATCGATTGTGCGGACACTTCATATTCAATTACCCTTCCACACTGCTGACACAGTAATAAATTAAGTTTTTCCAAACAAAGAGTTCCATTTTCATTATAGTCTGTGTGTTGTGAACGCAAACAAAACGACAGCATTTTATAGTTTGACGAACATTTACTGCTCGGCTATCCATGACAGATTGTTGTTATAAGCACACCCGTCGAAACAACACATTGTAACCAAGCACTCGTACAGAAGGGGGCCTTTCTGATGGAGCTAGGATCAATTTCTCTAAACTAACTGCTCGTACACATAGCGACGTAAAAGAGGCCTAATCCAAATTTTTCTTTTGAATTCCAGCCAAGTTTGACTATAGAGTTAAGCTCGATCGATGACATGGTAAACCACCACTTGTGGTGCTGTCACCTCTAAACATGTCTGGGTGCCCATTTAGTTTTTGGGTGACAATGATGGAAAATATGATTGTAGCTACACATACTGACGCGAAATAGACCTAATTCAAATTTGAATTAGGTCTCTTTGATCTGTTTCAATTGTGGATATCTCGGTTTTTAAATCATGCATTACAGCGTACGCGTACAATCAAAAACGAGAGGGTATGTCCTTCCCCTTCTATTTAAAATTGAACGAAACAAATACGCTTACTTAAACACATAGAAATCAAAGAATATGACGTTGTCAAGCATAGCTAGGTATACTATACCTGGTATAGGGGACTTCAGGGAACTTTCAACTTTTGTGACACTTGCAAGATTTCTGACCTAAGTCTAACAAATCTGTAGTCATAGTGTTTACTGTGTAATGTACAAAAAATCAATTCAAGAGCTACCGTTCAAGAAGATTAATTTTTTTAGTATTTTAATCTAATGTAGCGTTGCCTTATCACTGGATTGATAAGCAATTCATTCTCTGTTTAAATTGATAATTTACTATTAGTGTTCAGTTGGTTTTTTCGACGTGCTGTCTTCAGAGCCTATTCGAATGGAACCTGAAATTAAGTTTTCTGATTCTGTGGATCAAAATGACACTGCTTACGCATTGTTTCATTATGGAAGCGAATATATCCTCAACGCGGAAGTTCCACAAACTGTGACACCAATCGTGGTATATTCAGTGGCGGCTGTGGCTCTAATGACAATTTGGTATTTTTTGTTTGTGCGGCCATTTGATTGGAATCGGGTAAACATTGATTGGAAGTGGTCGATAATTTTACATCAGAGAAATGATAATTATGGCGACTGGGACCGGGAACATTTTTGAATAACAGTTGGGTTTACCGCCGTTTACCCTCCGTTTAGCTAAACCACGCCTCTTGTTTATTGTTTAAAGAGTAAACGGAGTGCAAACGGAGCGTAAACGGTGTGAGAGGAAATCAAGCAAAACTCTATCGATCAATTGTCATTCTGATCTCTATCTGCCGAAGCGACACAACGTCCCAGTCGCTATAATTATCATGAGTTATGAATGGGCCAATAGACTACCACTACCGGTACTTCAATAAATCAATATGCTCTCCCTATCATTCTCAGGATTTCTCAGATCTGGGTTTTGACGACGTCAAAGCCAAATACCCAAATGTGCGTACACAAAAACTAGTTATCGATAGTCTACGACGAAGGAAAAAAGTTGATGATATGCCACCGGTATATCCCAACGGATGGTTCATCATCTTGGAAACGGATAGTCTACCAAAAAATGCATCAAAAGAAGTTAGTGTTCTTGGTGAGTCGGTTAAAACTTTACGTGAATGCAGCCGAGCCATTAGACGTTCAATTAGGTTGTAATCGCACTTCACCGTTTTGGGTCTCCGTTGTACTAATACGCATGCGCAAGGGGAGAATTCTCTCGTATGCGTCTTTTCAAAACGGGGACCTAAAGCGATGAGGTGCACGGAGATCTTTAACCTTTGAAGAACGGAAATCGTTAATTCAACTTCAGGTTTGAACTTATTGGCATGGAGAGGTGGCAGTGGAAAATCTTATGTCACTGATGCCTACTGCTCAGATTTGAAAGCTGATCTTAGTCTGGAGGGACAAGTTAATGGGGAGCACATCGAATACTATGCTACAGGAAGGAGACTATCTGGTTCTGATGGAAAATTAAGAAAAATCTCTTCCTTGTGTACGTTACTAAACCTTTCAAATCACTCTCTTTCGATTGGACAGGGGTCTCTAAAGTTCTTCCTAAAAAAATCTCCTAAATATTTCAAGCTGACGCAACTGAATTAGCGACCGTAAAACTGTGGGATACGATGGAAATGAATGGATTTATTTATTTGTGGTATCATGCCGAAGGAGAATGTCCCAATTGGCACCCACCGATATTTTCGCAAATCGAATCGGGCGAATGGAAATACAGAGGCAGATCGGAATTCAAGGTTGCATGTCACATTCAGGTATTCAGGTTGAAACTTTGACATGTTAGTGGGGACAGAAGCATTTCTCTGTTTATCGTAAAATGAAGGAAATACCAGAAAATGGAGCTGATGTGGCGCATCTGAATGTTGTTCACAAGCCAGCAATGTTTACCGGTGGTAAGCCGATCGATGCTCTTTTTAAATGGTCGTTCTTGAAGCATGTATGGAGCGCCAGTTGGGCGGCTAACGAACGATTGGGAGAAGAGCATCAGGCTGTTATGAAGGTTCATCACCATATGAGCGTATTCGATAAAATCTCATTGATGTCAATGGATGTCGAAGCACATCAGGTGAACGACTGAACATCAAAAATTTAGTAGTAGATCATAGAACTTTGTATTCGCTAGATCGGGCCCGGTCTAGTTTTTCTGGAATTTAACGGATTTTTTGGGAAAGGCATTTTGTTCTTCATGGTAACTCCATTGGAGCCGCTTATGCAGAAGATTACGCATCGCTTCTATTCGTCCAGTTCTATGTTGCATCCATTCGGAATGCTCATTCTGCTGGGTGAAGCCATTCAGGTAGGAAAGACGTTTTGTCACGCAAATTATTCGTTAATTTAAACCGTTCAACAGTTGGAGCGAGACATAGCTATCTGGAATCGTAAGACATTCGTCAATCGACCGCTTCTGACGAAGGAGGACAAGGCGATTAAATCGTTTCGAAGATGGTTCAGTCAATTCTATTCAGAGAATAGTCCGAAATATCACAGTCCTGATCGGAGTGGCGGTGATGTTTGAATAAAAAAATTCTGACAGAAGATCTGCGGCACGTCCGACTATTTACTAAACTATTCACTCCTAGCATTAAACACTCGTAAGTCATGTTTGAAGTTTGTTGACACTTCTATTCCCCGGACTTTTATCGGTGATCGGTGTCTCCAGCTCTTCAATAATAATAGTAGATGTCGACATTTTTAAATGTAAAACACTTAAGAGGAATCACCCCTTTTTCGTAGCACAAAACCGAACAAAAATGGTCTGAAAGTTGCAGTGATATCTCTTAGGGTACAACACAAGGAGGCTTATGAGTTATTTACACACTTAATTTATACATTTTTGGATGCAATAATGGTTTCTGATTTTTTTCGTTAATTTTTTTTATTGTCAGAGAAAGCGTCCTCTCTCGCACTAAAACTCCGATAAAAACATAGCTAACGCCGACCCCTACGAAACACCTATTCGTATCAAAAGCCTTTACTGTGAAACTCTTCATTTCTTTTACTTCATTCTCTACTGAAAAGCTATTCGCCCTTTAAAATCACTTACATTATCCACTCTTTGCCTTGTTATCATATACAAATAAATTGCCGGCGGCAATATAGACAGCCCCGTACGAAGTTAAATTTCATAAATTCCTATTTAAACATCTATATACCGCTGTATTTACCTATATTTCCCTAAAAATAAACATTTCACAGATGAATATGCTATTATATAGCTCTATATGCCTGTATATAGCTCAATATAGCTGTATATAGGTATATATAGATGTCCATATATGGAATCCCTGAAACCCCTCACACACATAACCAATTATTTCCATGTTAACAGAAACTCTCTAAGTACCATTTTTCCCAAGATATATCACTTTTATTAAAATCCAATATGGCTACCGGCAGCCATTTTGTTAGGAGACCGGAAATAGTGCCGTCGCTTTACATTCATTAATACCTTTCAAACAAAAAAAAATCATGAAATTCGGTCAAAATTTACTCGAGATATTGACAAAATACTCCACGTTCACTGTACGGCCGAGTAGCCAGATAAGAGCTCACTCCAAGAGACCTAGCTCACGCTCCGGAGAACATAATTTCAAAAACTTTTTTCCCTGATTGGTACGGTCAATACCTATCTTATAAAGCTAAAACAGACGAAATATGTTCAAATTTGACCGACCTACAAGCAAAAACTGCTTGTCGCCCTGTGCCTGTTTCACACCAAGGGGTCTAACTCACGAGTCGGTCATTTGATTTCCAAAAACTTTTTTTTTGTCGATCGGCATTGTAAATACCTTTTATTTGACGTATCAGTTACAAGTGTAACGTTTGAATGTCCGGAGATATCTTCGAAAAACCGTAAAGCACTTATTGGGCCACAGCTCGTGAAGGGTCGATCCAAAATCACTCATCTTCGAACTTAGCCTGTCTTTTGACATTACCAAACGGGAAAAAAAAAGAATTTTCAAAATCGGATGCGTTTTACTCAAGTTATCGTGCAGACGGACATAAACGCATAAGACCCCAGTACTTCGTACGGGTCTAAAAATATATGTTTAAACATTACAATTAAGTTTCATTACAATTCATTTCATTAAAATAAGAAACAAGAATTGAATAAGATTTCTTCGTTAAATTTTCATATCTTGTGCTCGAGTCAATTCCCGAAAAACATGGAAAAAAAAGAAAAAGAAAAGCATTACAGTCAAAGGCAGTCAATTTTCAGCATAAATTTGCTTCAGCTGTTTTTCAGCTGATCCACACATACAATCAAAACTGGTTTTCCTTGTTCATACGGTTGAAGCTGCTACACGTACGCGCATGACAGTGATAAAACCGTATAAAGACGTGTAAACGACTGAAAAACAGCTGAAGCTAATTTATGCTGAAAATTGACTGCCTTTGACTGTAGTATATGTCAACGAAAAAACAAAAAACAAAAATTAAAACTAGAGTAATTAAAAATCATCAACTCTTCTTCCAAAAGTTCAACCTCTGTATCGATATAGAAATCTTCTGAAGCAAGTAATCTAAAGACTTCTTCTCTCCGGAAGCCTTCTTCATCATCTTTCCTAAACTTACGAGAAACGCTTCCGTTTCGGGGCCACAGCTACCCAAACTTTCGAACGCTATTGGTTTAAACAAGTGGTTCTCTTTCAGACCGATATAATGATTATGCTTCCTACGCTCCGCTTGATCAACGACAGCTCCAGCCTGTTGACGAAATAGACAAATAAGACTGAGCAAAAGTATCTCGAACTGTCACGTCCCATATCAGTGACTTTACTCCACGGAATCAACGTCATTCCGTCTGGCCTTTTACCATCGTCTCTCGAAATCCCTGGGAAACATTAGGGACACCGGCTGACGAAAAAGCATGCGAGAAGATGTTGTTAATATCATCGTGTCCCGGAATCCATCCTTTACTATTCTTACAAGACAACCCATGACGACCGTATTCGTCTACTAGCTTTCCACAAACACAACGGTATTCTTCGCATACCTTGCAACTTGCAACCCAACCTAAGTGCCACGGCTATTCTTGCCGCGTTATTGTCTAAAAGTAACTCCAGATTACTTGAAGGTATAACTTGCAACCACTTTGAAGACTCTTTCGTTGATGATGCCAGTAACCTAGCACGGTCCACTGGAGAACTAGAAGCCAAAAACTCGTCAAAAAACCTTTCGCACATCCATCAAGTCCCATTTCTTTTGAATACTTTTAGATTTTTCGCTCAACAAAGAGTATTCAGGAGGAAGACTTTGTAAAACCGACAAAACGTCACCGTTCAACACTTTCAAACCAAACTTTCTGAGGGTCTCATTTGATAACTTCGAAGACTGATGGGCAGACGATAAATACGCCGGATAGGCCAACTCCGAGGATTTCCTAATCCAAAGACCACCGAACGAAAGAGGAAAAGATGCCTGTTTCCAGGGAACCACTCCAAGTTTCGTGTTCGTAATAATCTCAAGCGTAGTACGAAACATCTCATCTACTGTTTAATACAGTAGAATGACTTACAAGTACGCAAGAGATAATTGAACCTAGGAGCTGAAAAAGAACTCTTAAGAATACACAAAGCAGGATGAACGTCCAAAAGCTGTAAACGCTTCGATAACGCTTGGAAAAGCAATTTGATTTATTGTTTTTTCATCTTTTAAAATACCTGTTTTCAACAGAATTTTTCCATAGATTGCACATATTTCTCGTCACACATCAACTTTCATAACACAAATGCTCACTTCACATAATAACAGCTCACTTCACAGATTCCTGCTGTTGATTCTGATGCTTTAATGGTTCCACTTCAGCTAATTTCGTTAAGTAGTTCACACAAAACAAATAAAATAATTGAAACTGAAGCGAACAGAAAAAATTGTGTCAGCAATTTTTATCAGCTAATCTGAAATTTATATGGAAATTCTGACGATTTCACCTATTCAACGTTAGGTGGCACCATGAAGTGGTTGTTTAAAAAACTAAATGGATGGAAACTCTTAATTCATGACACAGTTCTGCCATTTTCCATACACCTTGTGACTCAGAGAAGCGCTTGAAAATGTTTGAAAAAGAGCAAGAAAATGAAGTCGGATAGACGTTACTTTTGCATTCAAAAGAGGCGTCGTAACGGTCAAACATTTCTTTCCTTTTGTAAGTAGTTATCGATATGAAAGCATCTGCACCGGAAGTAACAAATTTTAATGAATGGGTTGGCTTACGTGACTGACCAAAGTTTCCCAAAGGAAACAGATAAGAATCGGGCTCTGTTAGTTCAATGCAAATGCATTCCAATGTTTTTTGGCACTATTTGTTAGTCTGCAAGCATTGTATTGTGGATGGGTTTGGGTTGTACTGTTGCTTTTTGTCCGTTACTAAACCGTAACTAACAAAAACCTGACAACGTGGCAACGCCACTGACAACCCCAACTTTGTATTCTGCATACTATGCAGTCTTGAAAAAAACCACCACTTTTTAGTCAGAGGGAGGATATATCTCGAAGGCCTTATTGTTCATAAAACCGTCAAGGCTTTGCAGATTTTACTTATTTAGACATCAATCAACTTCAGCCATTATGGTATGAGTAAAACACACTCTATAGACACGATATACATGGTATATGGTACACGCAATACGTATGCCATTCCTAAAAATGGTCCATTTCGACCAATTTTTGGCTAACATCAAAATGTTCAAACCAAAAAAAAAGCTTTTCATTTCTCATAATTATTTTATTTCGCATTTTAAATGCTTTCCATCACAATTAGAACCACAACCAAATTAATGTAAACTCTCTTTTAACGACATGCTCATTGCTTACACTGTTAAATGAAAGTAATTTTTTTACTTACGCACACCTTCATTATCCTAAATACGGCAGAGGCCCTTATTCCAACCCTTTTAATAATTTGCAGATAACACACAAATTTAACTGAGTTAAAGTCTGTCTGGCATATTGTTTACCTTCGCCCATTTATCCCATAATTCGGGAGAATCCAAATGATATGCAAAATTAAGTATAAATCTTCATATCCGTGCGTTTCATTCGTGTAGAAGTAGTCGACAAATCCGTTCAAAGGTACTGCTTTACTTTGTTTGTCGAATTTGTAAATGTTTATATTTGCACCGGCGATGGAATATGAACCCATGATCGCAATTTACCCTATTGTTAGGGTAGTTGAGGTAAGATAAGATACCGGAGTGGCATTCATCATACACATTCTACAACAGAAAAGTGTCAACCATCACAAGTTGACCAAAGTGTATCTAATAAATGGCAGAAAGCTCCTTTCTTTCGTAAAGCTCCTCAAAAGTGGATGCTTTCGCACTAATTTATTTCACCGGAAACGTACACACATTTAAACTAAAGCGTTTCCGCTAAAACGTAATTTTTAAGATTACCGCCGTCATTTTATTTCTACTGGGTCATCTCTTTTGTAGGCATGGGCGATAATGAAAATGATTATCGATAATTATCAATTATCGATAATCGATAATTATCGACTTTTTTTATCGAAAATTATCAAAAAAATATCGATAATCGATAATTCCCTTGACTGAAAGTCTTATGCCAGAAAATACCCTAAAATGTGTAACCATACAGTGTATGAAAAATTATCAAAACTTTAATTGTTTGAAATAATTTTTTTTTGTCACGACGATAACTTGAGTAATTCTTAACCGATTTTGATGTTTTTTTTTAATCGACGAGGAATGGGATTCCTGAGGTTAAGTTCGAAGATGAGCCATGTCGGGATAAGGTTCTGGAAACTATTCCAGAAAAACATGATTTTATTGATAATTGTAATTGATAATACAGTGCTGATAATTGCTATTGTGATAATGATAATTTAATGATAATTTAATGTGTTGTGGTGATATTATATAAAATGTTATTAAAAACGTAGCAGAATGTGATTTCTGAGGTTAAGTTCGAGGATGGGCAATGTATAAGGTTCTGGAAACTATTTCAGAAAAATAAGTAACTGATAATAATTGGTAATAATGATATTGTTCCCTTGACTGAAGTCAAGGGTCTTACGCCAGAAAATACCCTAAAATGTTGGTAACAGTTTACAGTACAGTGTATGAAAAATTATCAAAACCTTAATTGTTTGTAGCCATTTTTTTTGTCATCACGATAACTTGAGTATTCTTAACCGATTTTGATGATTTTTTTTAGAAGGTGGGCTATGTCGGGATATAAGGTTCTGGAAACTATTCCAGAAAACAGGATTTTACTCTGTTGATACTTGATAATACATGATATTATACCGCTGATAATTGATTTTGTGATAATTTATGATAATTTAATGTGTTGTGGCGATATTGTATGAAATGTTATCAAAAACGTAATTGTTTGTAACCATTTTTTTGTCATGACGATAACTTGAGTAATAATTCTTAACCGATTTTAATAAAATTTCTTTTAATCGACGAGGAATGGAATTCCCGAGATTAAGGTCGGAAGCTATTCCATTTACTATGTTGATAATTGATAATTATTGGTAATTGATCATGATTCCCTTCACTGAGAGAAGAAGATACGTCTGTTTTGAATGAAGTCGTTGTCGTTCCTGTTGTCAAAGTTGGGATTAACAGTTAATTGGAACAAACTGTTAGGACTGTCGTATGACTTTTAAGAAAACAAAATAATTTACCGCATTAACTTAAGTATGGTTGCCACTCAACAAAAAAGTACTCCTTGAGATAGCGAACTGTCAAGTAAACAAAGCAAAAATTCATTTTTTTTTCTTTCACACGGAGTATTTTTGTGGTAAATGGTAAATAAAAATGGTTACTACAGTGGTATTATTGATATTTAGGTATTTATCTTCGTTCTGGTTACTTCATTTTCGCAATAATGCCACAGAGAAGAATTCGCCTAATTTAAAATACAATGCACTACGGCAATTATTTTTTATTTAATGCCACCACGAAAAAGGCTGTTGGCGCAACCTTCTAATAATACAACCTTGGAAACCACAGCGGATCATACTGATACAGACAGAGTGTGAGTTGTGTGGATTGAGTGGAATTCATTGAAAACGTCAAATTCCTAACAAGAAAGACATTTGAAATGTTGGCGGATGTACCTGAAATTACATATACAGTGAGCATATAGTATTACAAACAAGCAATTCTAACATTAGAGAACTCCGACGAGTGTGAAGTTTTCGGCCCGAGCGAAGCGAGGGTCGTAATTCACACGAGTTACGGTATCATATTGCAATCTTAGACAGCTTGAACGAGTGAGAACTTTGCGGCTAGGCCAAACCTAATATTAGACAACTCGTACGAGTGTGAAGTTTGCGGCCCGAGCGAAGCGAGGGTCGTAATTCACACGAGTTGCGGTATCGCATTGCAATATTAGACAGCTCGGACGAGCGATAAGTTTGCGGTTAGAGCGAATCGAAGGCCGTAATTGACACGAGTTGCGGTATCTTACTGCATTAGTTAACAACTCGGGTCTTATTGGATTATTGCACAATTTAAACGAATACAAAGTGACAACATTTCATTTTTGTAGAAGTAAATGTATCAAATTGAGAATTGTGTTAGATTATTACATCCATACCGTGACAAAAAGGCTTGAACTTCAGGAATTGTCCATTCTCACCCAGATGAAAAAATCAGTTAAAATAAAATAAGATAATCAAACCTGAAAGAACCAGGTTAAGACAACCCTGAGTTGATCACGAAGGCGGTGACACACAAAAAAAAATTCTTTCAGAACCTTGATTATAATATTCTGTAATATAAGGTAAAAGCAAAATGAAATGATCTAGTCTGGTTTTTGACAATTGAAATTCAGTTGACAAAAATGAGGCTCGATAATTTTGTTTTGCTTTCACTTTAATTGATTAATTATTTTGGAAAAATTATCAGTCAAGGGACCCGACCCGCCCAAAAGGTGGGACCTAGTTATTGATATTTTGATAATTATCAAGATATCGATAATTCGATATATCGATATTTTGGTCCGAAAACCCGATATTTATCGATATATTCCGATATATCGGTATATTATCATGAATTTTCAGATAAATATCAAAATATCGATATTTTGATAATTATCGAATTTCGATATTTTGATAATTATCGATAATTATTAAATTATCGATAACGATATGATTAATCGATTATCGATAATTTCTTTCGATTGATATTATCGATAATTTTGAACGCCTCCCATCCCTACTCTTTTGAACCTCACGTCGACGACGGTCGACCGCTCGAATTGAATCACACCGTTTTGGTGATTTGACGTTTCAAAAACAATACATCATTTTCACGACCTTGTGAATATCAGACAAGATCCAAGCTGTCAGAAATGTCGAAAAACATCGAATGAATAGATTGTGGAAGTTGTTATTGTCACTGACGCAAAAATCAGCGATGGCACTGTCTTCGAGTCGGTCTATTGAGTTACGAAATTTAAAAATCAAAATCATTTGTTAACAATTTACATTTTTGATCACATTGTACATGAAAATAATGTTCGATATGAAGTGACAGAAGTGACCAACTTGCCGACAGTGTCAATCATTGAGAGTCGTGTGAAATAGTGCTCAAATCCACAATCTATTGAACGAACGATTTTCATGTAAAAACAGTGCATTATTTATTAAATTGTTGTATGGCTTGGTAAGTAATTCAATATTGACAAATTGGTGTATTGCTTTGACTTGACCAAAATTGTTGAAAAAATTTCTTTTATCGCATACGGTGTGTGTATTTTGCGCTATATACACGACGTAAATAAGAGGAAACAAATTTACCCTAAAGGTTTTGCAAGCAAAATTATATCACTAGAAAAAGATATGTTTACCTACTGCGATAAAATACCTCACTAATATAAGGCTTTATATAAGAGACTCGCGCAAGCGCTCGTATACGTACACGTCTCTTATATACAGCCTTATAGCAGTAATGTACTATTATTCAACGAAGGGCGAACGAAATGTGTTACCGTTTACGATTCGTGACGAAACGTTTTACCGTTTACGATTCGTGACGAAACGTTTTACCGTTTACAATGATAGTGGACGAACAACATGACAAAACAATGCTGATAGCTATAGCACGAAAAACAAAGAGTTTTTAACAAATGATGAAAAAGTGTTTGTATGCTCGTACAATTGAAGCGATTGCTCACTTCAGTTTGTGTCATGCTGATATGCACATTGCACATGGTCATCGCAATACATTTTTGAGCAGGATCGATCGCAGAGCAATGTACTGGCACACAAACAGGCACACTCTATTCAGAGTTCCTTGTTTTCATGACGAAATTGTCACAACTGTCAAACAAAGTTAAAAATTTCTCTATCGAAAATTGCGAATGCTGCATCTGTCAAGAAAAACTAGGATCAAAACGCGTTTTCAATGCTTCGTTTGTCTTATCCCTTATAATGTCGTTCGTCTTGGCTTGTTCGATGCTTTCAGATTAAAGTATAGTTTCCACTTAAAACGAGCACTTTGTTTAGCCTCCGTTTATATAACAGTTGTAAAATGGAACAAAAGAACTGTCACGCAAGACATAGGTGCACTGATGATGGCGTCATACGCCGAAATCAGCATTGTTTTGTCCTGTTGTTCGTCCACTATGATTGTAAACGGTAAAACGTTTCGTCACGAATCGTAAACGGTAACACGTTTCGTTCGCCCTTCGTTTAATAAAAGAAAATTTTTTCAACAATTTTGGTCAAGTCAAAGCAATAAAACATTTTGTCAAAACAGTAAATTGAATGCAGTTAACGTCAATTAATTAATTGACGTTATAAGGACTACGTGACGTAAAATTAAGTGGGGCTACGTTGACGAGTACCGTATAATGAAAATGATCTAATACTGTTATGACTAACGACCTTGACGATTTTCCTCGTTAAACGATATTCGACTAAGTTCAAGGTGCATGAGAAATTGGGTGGAAAATGCTATTTTCATAGAATTTCTTTTTGTAAAATCTTTTCAATTTGGCAATATTTTGGAAATGCCCGATGTTCGAGTTTCTTATTTTTCGTATTTCTACTGATATTTGACAAAAAATCGCGAAAAAATCGATTAATTCATCCCTTATTAAGGCATGCAGTCACAAGTAGACCAAAATTATGTGTGACAGAATTGCGTTATGGAGTCGTAAGTTGGCCAAAGTTTATGGAAAATGGCAGAATTGTTGGCAAAAGTCTATAATACCTTCACCAACTAAAAGTGACTTTTGACAGTTCAAATGAGTGAAAAACAAATTATGATCAGAAGAGTCACAAGTCGACCAAAATGTATGGAAAATGGCTGAATTGTGTAGTGTAATCACAAATTGGCCAAAGTGGATCGATTGTATATGTCAAAAAGTACCATATGACAGTTTCCTAACGAAATGCACGTCAAATTACAAAAATAGAAAACGGTAAAGAATGTTGAATTTTGCCCATGAGAAGATGGTGTTCCAGTGGAAGCCATTAAACTGGGTGGAGACTCCTTATTAAAGGCAATCACGGCTTTGTTTAATAAATGTCTCCAATGGGAAGAAGTACCAGAAGCCTGGGAAAATGCGGTAATTACATTGCTGCATAAAAAAGGAGACATAACAAAGCTGGAAAATTACCGGCCCATAAGCCTATTGTCAACACTCTACAAGTTGTTTATGAAAATCATTACGAAGAGGAACACTAACAAGTTCGACTTCTACCAACCTGTTGAACAAGCTGCTTTCAGATCTGGTTTCAGCACAAACGACCATTTGCAGGTGATGAGAACGCTTATTGAGAAGTGTCGTGAATACAACATCGACATAGTCTTGCTATTCATAGACTTCGAAAAAGCTTTCGATTCAGTGGAAACATGGTCGATATTGGACGCATTAGACGAATGTAGAGTAGACTCAAGGTACTCCAACACAATTCGATATGTGTACAAAAATGCTACTTCATGTATAAAACTTCATAAGAGCACGGAGAAATTCAGAATCGGCCGAGGTGTAAGGCAGGGTGACACTATTTCACCGAAATTATTCACGGCGATTCTGCAGAGTGTTTTTAGGAAGTTAAACTGGAGTAAAATGGGAATAAAGATAAATGGAGAGTACCTGAGCAATCTCCGCTTCGCTGATGACATTGTACCGATAGCAGCGAATATAGGTCAGGCTCAGCTTATGCTACAACAGTTAAGTGAAGAGGCAATCAAAGTTGGCCTCAAGATGAACTTATCGAAAACAAAAGTCATGACCAACATCAGGGACGATAGAGAAATCAAAATTGGTGACACTGTCATTGACACTGTCATTGAACGAGTCGACAGCTATGTATATCTAGGACATAAACTGAAGTTAGGTCTGGACAACCAGACTGCCGAAATAAGACGTAGGATTGGTCTTGCATGGGCAGCGTTCGGAAAACTCAGACTAATTTTCAAAAGCAAAATGAATAATAGTCTGAAACGCAAAGTTTTCGACACTTGTGTCCTTCCAGTGCTCACTTATGGAGCGGAAACGTTAACTTTAACGAAAGCATCCGAAGATAAATTGAGAGTGACACAAAGAGCCATGGAACGGAGTATGCTTGGAATAACACTCAGAGACAGAATGACGAATCAATGGATTCGACAACAAACCAGGGTCGTTGATGTCATGGAAAGAATAGCATCTCTGAAATGGAGCTGGGCGGGACATATTGCAAGAAGGACAGACGAACGTTGGACCAAAAAGATCATGAACTGGCGACCATATAAAAGACGAGCTATAGGTAGACCACCAGAGAGATGGACAAACGGAATTAAGAATATTGCAGGTACAAACTGGCAGCAAATGGCAATGGATCGTACGAAATGGAAAGAAGTTGGAGAGGCCTACATCCAGCAGTGGATAGAAACAGGCTGAAAAAGAAGAAGAAGAAGAAGAAGAAAACAACTACTGTCATATCTTAAAGACTCAGTATTGTAACGCCAGTTAAATTTTTCATCAAGATAGCACATAGAAAAACATATTGCTCTTTCAAGAATTTATTCATAAAGCTACGATTGCCTGGCATTCAAAGCTCTGACGGATTTCATAGAACGTGTGCATGAAACACCTACATCTTTTACAAAATACATGTATTTATAGCACGCGTGTGTATAATATACATATATATAATACACACACAGACACACACACAAAGCTTGGGTGCCATTATAATGTATGTGAAAGGAGACATTATTAAAATTAAAAATTTTCCCCGGGAAAATGCGAATATAAAAAGCATGAAAATTATCTCATTTATCATTTCTCCAGCATTGAGATAAAATATTCTTTTAGTCGTTACAGAATGGACGTATTATAAATGGCTAACATGTGTTGCAAAAATACCCTTTTAAAGTTTTTTTTTTTGATTTAAATATTTCCTTTTGCTGAAAATTTATTTTTGCTTAATGCTGGTGGGTTCTCGACACTGTTTGTTCGTGGGAATCTGCTGGTTTTTCTCTTCTCTTTTTTTTAAATACATCTCGACGAGGAAAAAAGAAGGAAATTCTGCCGTTTTAAGGACATTACTTGACATTCTCCATTGTAAGTACCAACGGTTTACCTTTTTAATAAAGGTGAAGTAGGAAAATTTTTGTGAATAAAACTGCTGTAGCAGTCAGATATTCTGTTACGTTTATATTTATGTTAAGTGCGAAATTTATTGCTTTTAAGGTGCGGTAATTTACGGGATTGTACTTAAAAAAAAAGAAAGAAAAATACGCCGTTCTGTAGTGTAAGGATTAACCGTAGATTGGGGATGATGAAACATAAAAAAAGGAAATTAGCAGAAATCAACAGCATCATTTACACCTTCACAACTCAATTCAGTAATAGAGCTGTGAAAGCTGATTTTACGGTTAAAAATTAAATGTTTCGGTAAAATAAGACAAAAATCGTCTAAACAAGTGAATGCGATAATGTAATTGTATGAAACTCTTGCCAAAATTGTTATCTTGACGTGTGGTCATTACGGTTCTCGTCTTCGGCTCCACCAGCAATGCCCACACGTCTCGATAACAATTTTGCCAAGAGTTTCATACAATTACATTATCGCATTCACGCCAGCTTGTAACGTCATCGTTATGTCCCTAGATGAAATTTTGAATTTTCCAAGGTTCTAAAAGAACAAGTTTAGACATTTCTGAGTTGATCACGATGGCGGGTGAAGCAGGGACTAAAATAAGGATTTTTCCGCAGGCAACCTCCGCAGGCAAATCACACCATGATCCGAAGTTTACCGCCACCACTCTATGATGCACAAAACCAGTGCATCCACGTAACTGGTACTGCCGTTACCTCGAAACCAATTTAATTTCTTCATGACATCCACATAGTTAAATATGCTTCGTTCCTCCGTTTGTCGTGGTATTGAACTGCTGTTTGACTGCCCACAATTTCCATATGGTAAGAGCATCGCCCCGGAAAGGTGAAGATTGCGGGTTCGTCTCCCGTCCCGGCACCAATTTTTCATTTCAAATTACATGTCCACAAACACACTACCAATCATTTACAGACATTCATAACGATTTCTACATTGAAATACAGCCATATATACTATCCACTTCCCAAATTATGAGATTTGCTTCGTTTTTCCTTTCTCCGTTTGTCGATTCTGCTTGACTTTCCATAATTATTACACATGAAAGATTGCTTCGTTTCTCCGTACGCCTATTGATTCTGTACTGCTCCGACTATTATCAAATTTCACAATAAAACCAAAATTCGTCATTTGTTAATTGTTCTACCGATAACTGGGCCCATAACCTGTTGGAAGTGGAGGATTCGCGTAGCAGGATGAACAAAATAGTTTTAAAATGAAACCAAAATTGAGTTTATTGACGAGGAAATAATTTAGATGTTTAGTCCTGAAGAAATAGTAACAGAATGAATGTTACTAAGTTAAAACTGAATTAAAATGAATTAACAAGATTACTTTGGCATTTCCAACAGCAACTTCTCGACAGTTGCTAAAATTGATATAAATCTTAAGAGCTTTGTGGAACTCTCCATCTTTAGGAGTCCGGTACAATTGTAAATCAAGAGGATGGGATTACAGCAGCGCAAGCCTTTACACACGAAAATCACCTATGCGCGCAGTCATTTATTCTTTTAATCTTAAGCATAAAGGAGAATCAACATTAAATGGAAATGGAACCAAACCACAAATAATTAATTTCAATTTATTCCCGTAAGCCATCTCCAGCTACCGAAGAGGTACCACATAATTGTATAATGAACGGAACATCGATCTTCCCCGCACTCCGCACCATAATAATAATGGAGGGTTGAATATGTGTGAGACACAGGTCTGTGAGACCATCTTACTTCGGGTAAATATAATTCCATAAATTTAACAACATTCAGTCCCTTTTTCCATGGATCCCTGCAATTACAATAATTCTTTTCGGTCGCCTCTGTGGAGTGTGTGTGTGTGTGCGGTACATTACAAACAAAATATCGAATTGCAAAGACCTTTGGCTATTAAATGATCATTAGTGGGAAAGGCAAACCAATTTGAAAACAAACAAAAATACTCAATCTTTGATGTCATTCAATGTGTATTCATACGTATGGATGTGGAATGATTAGAATCCACACAATATTATGTTGTTGGTGCTGTTGTTGCTGTTGATGTTGTCGTCGTTATGTTACCATTTCAGTTTCAGTTGTATTATAGTTAGCGGCTGTGTATCTCCATTTTCGGATAATGTTGTGTACATTTAGTTTTGCCCAATATAAGTCCACTGAGACGGGGGGATTTTCGCTAGAATGTTGTTGAAATCATTGTCTTTGAATGAACACGGGTCTAATAATAGAGGACACACAGTCGAATTGCGTAGGTACAACATATATTTTTGCCTATTGTGCTTAATACATTTTACCATTAGTCAGAGAGTATTTATAATACGGGAAGGGATAGTGCAATGCTGGGAGATAAATATCGAAATAAGACCATTAGGGATAAAAAAGGGAGAGAAAAAATATTTTATAAAACCGTGTATTATACAGTCCAGCAGACTGGCAGTACGTATAACAATGGAAACCTGTCGTATGTATTGAAAGGATTTCGACTTTATGTGATATATCTAAGGTAAAAATACAATAATGTTTGATTCGAGTTGACCCGAGCCGGCTGTAGTAGAATTATCTGCAATTACATTGCCACCACTATTTACAGATGTTACACCTCACTACCGATGAGAATATATGGTTCATTAATGTGAAAAAGTTGTAACTCACAGTGCTTTAGATTCATTTTTATTAAGCCCCAATGGAAATGGGTGCGTCAGGACTGATCCCGATGAGCCTTCAGGCGATGCCCGAAGAGATTGTTTTTTAACCGATAGGTATTTTACAAATTTCTGTCATTTAACGCCCGAATGTCTTTGGGTAGTCAATTCGGCACTTGAAATTGACAGGTAACTCAAACTGCATTTCAGTACGAAATTTTTGCGATAGCGGCCTTATGCTCAAAAACGTGTTTTGGTCCTATTTTTCATGTCGAAATTTTCGAAACTGTCAAATGAAGTTAGAACTTTTTCTATTCAAAATCGCGATTGCTGCATCTGTCAATGAAAACTAGGACCAAAACACGTTTTCAATGCCTCGTTTGTTTTGAGCATTAGTGATCGACATAACCTTCTCATATAAAACCTTGGAATCGCCCCCATTTCCGTTGCATAAGTTTGATGAGTTTATTTTCGGTTCACACGAATTGATGGTCATAAGTTTTTAAGAGCATTTTTACAACATGGAACGTAAGGGCCTTATGATCCCTTTACCATCATGATACATAATGACATTATGCACCATTTTACAACATTGAAGATAAGGGGCTTATGCTTGCTTTTACAACATAAGAAATTTTTAGAACATGGAAGAAGAAACTTTTGTGGAACAAAATACATCCTTTATCTTACTTACAAAATAACTGATATCACTGAGGGTGACGCCATTATGCGTCGTACGCAAAAGTTTTATCAACAAAAAATTGACTCAAAAATTTGTGAAAGAAAATTTTACAACAAGAAATTCCGTTTGAATTCTTTCAGTACATTTTTCAACCATTTTCCTAACAATACGTTCCTCAACATCTGCCACTTGTGACGCAAATTTCTTGTTGTAAAATTTTCTTTCACAAATTTTGTGAGTCAATTTTTTGTTGATAAAACTTTTGCGTACGACGCATAATGCGTCACCCTCAGCGATATCAGTTATTTTGTAAGTAAGATAAAGGACTAGCGTCACATTTACCCTTTAAGGATGTTTTGACTGATATCACCAATTTTGTAAGTAAGTCTTTTCGACAACATCAAAAAACCTTATGGAAGTTACAAAATTCTAGAGAAATCAGTCTAAATCGCAAAATCTAGAAACAAATCTTGGAACACCTCACTTATATCGATAATAACACAAATCCATCGAAAAATTCGATGGAAGTGCTAAAGGAAGCATCTGTCATCCAAAATTTAGGAACAAAACTTGGACCATCTCACTCATATCGAAAATAACCTAAATCCATCAAATAATCCGATGGAAGTTAGGTAGTGCCAGAGGAATCCCCGTCATCCCAAAATTTATAGAACCAACCATGAAACACTTCACTAATGTCGAATATAATTCAAATCCCTCAAAAAATCCGATGGAAGTTGGGAAGTGCCAGAGGAATCATCATCTTCTTCTTCTTCTTCTTTTTGAGCCTGTTTCTATCCACTGCTGGATGTAGGCCTCTCCAACTTCTTTCCATTTCGTACGATCCATTGCCATTTGCTGCCAGTTTGTACCTGCAATATTCTTAATTCCGTTTGTCCATCTCTCTGGTGGTCTACCTATAGCTCGTCTTTTATATGGTCGCCAGTTCATGATCTTTTTGGTCCAACGTTCGTCTGTCCTTCTTGCAATATGTCCCGCCCAGCTCCATTTCAGAGATGCTATTCTTTCCATGACATCAACGACCCTGGTTTGTTGTCGAATCCATTGATTCGTCATTCTGTCTCTGAGTGTTATTCCAAGCATACTCCGTTCCATGGCTCTTTGTGTCACTCTCAATTTATCTTCGGATGCTTTCGTTAAAGTCAACGTTTCCACTCCATAAGTGAGCACTGGAAGGACACAAGTGTCGAAAACTTTGCGTTTCATTTTGCTTTTGAAAATGAGTCTGAGTTTTCCGAACGCTGCCCATGCAAGACCAATCCTACGTCTTATTTCTGCAGTTCGGTTGTCCAGACCTAATTTCAGTTTATGTCCTAGATATACGTAGCTGTCGACTCGTTCAATGACAGTGTCACCAATTTTGATTTCTCTATCGTCCCCGATGTTGGTCCTGACTTTTGTTTTCGATAAGTTCATCCCGCTTACTAACGTGCGGGCATGATATGTAACCCGAAAAATATGTCTCGTCATCGTAAGATTTGTTGAACATTTGGCGAATTATGTAGTTATGAAAATTGCTGTTGTTTCAGATGATTACCATTGATAATGGTGTATAATATGAGACCGAAATATTTGGTTAAATAAAAAAACAATTGAGCAATCCGAGGAGTTTTTCCAATCCCACGTAAATTTCGTTACATGCTCAGACGCAAGTCAAAAACCTTAAAATAATGCAGATGGTTTACAAAGAGCCGCTTTCAAACAACACCCTTATGGGGTCAATTTAAATTTAAATTTGTTCACAACTGAAATAAATGAAGAACAAAAAAATCCCACAATTGACTATTCCAAGGACTATTCGCACTCGTGTTAATGCAGAGTATACAGTGTTCGGGTCATTTATGTGACCAGGCATGACGGTAGTAAATACGTTTTGTTTTAATAATATACGAAGTCGAGTGTGTTTGTTCAGCTGGTGAAGTTCAGCAAGCGGCTAGTTTAGTGATTGTAAGCATATTTTACGTCAACATTTTGGCCCACTTTCCAAGAATTATTTAAACATTTTTCACCAGCTGTGTACTCATCTTCAGGCATCTGTCATGAGTGTCATGGATTCTCCGGGTACAACTTCTCAGAACGATGTAGACTTAATGTCTTTGAAAAGGCAATAATAGAATAGCTATCCCGAGACATTAAGTTTACAAGCTTCCGTGCAGTACATGGCACACAATCCGATTTCCAAGAAGATTTAGAGCAAAACAGATCTTCCATTAAAATATTGACTTCTTGGAAATCGGGTACCAGAGGTCATGTCATTCAATTAGGCTTGTAGTGAATTCTTAAAATTCTCAAATGAGACACTAGTGGTATGATTGCAGATGGGTTTATGTCTGCCAACTTATTCATTTTTTTCTCAATATTATAAAACTAAAAATAAAAATAAAAATAAATTTTAACGATGTTTCCACGCAGATAAACATAAAAACCAGAAGCTAATTGCAAAAGTTTCTCTTTCCGTTGTAACATTTTTTTTTTGACGCAAAACTTTTGCTTACGTTCTAATTTATGTATTTTTTTCTGTCCCCCCTCGAAAGTGATGGCGTTCGGTGAACACATGTTTTATACATTATGATACTGGTAAACTATACATTGCGATGGGATAGTTTGCGCACGGAAAATATTATTTATAAAAACAAAAACAAAGTTTGAAGAGGTGTAAACTATATATGGGGGATGGGGTTATGTGGCAAACAGTTTTATTTAGTGCTCCGACGACAAAGTAAATTTTTATGACTCAATAACATTTAGTGATGCTGTTCGTCTTGATGCTGTTCGACGAAATAAAGTTTTTGTTGTTGGATTCGAACAAAAAACCGTTGAATCTGCCGGACATTTTCTTCAAATCCCCAACTACTGTTGGCTATTGCCTATTGTATACACACCAGTGAAACTTTATTTCGTTGCAAAATCCTAACCAAGCCAGGTACACAATTGTCCATTGTTTGAAATGTAACCAAAAATTCTCGAGAAAGCGACAAGTTTTTAAGAGAAACTTGCTACAGCGAAGAAGACCTAACTCATTTTTTTCTTCTGTGTCAAGTCAAATTTGACAGAAAAACAAAAGAAAAATTTGAATTAGGTCTACTTTTAGATTTAATCAGTTAGGGTGATCATTTCTGATCAATGCACACAGATCATGGGATCCTTTGTGCTACCCTGTCATCATGAAAATCTTGAAGCCCTTTTCAGGACCTCATCTCCTTCTCAACCTATTGCCTTACGCTCTACACGAATCACTTCAGGCGAGCAAACTGATCCCTATGATTAGGTACCAAAATGATAGCTAATCCTTAGGGCAGAAAGCAAAGAGTGACTGGCGTCAACCTCGTTTCATTAGACTGTAAATTCTAGAAAGCCACTGGGAGGACAGCTGTGTCTCACCCCTTAGATTAGGTCTACTTAGTGTGACCACGTGTAGGCAAAAATCTGGTAAGCATCTCCAAATTAACTAACTGCATCGAAGTGTCGACCAAGGTAAATATATGGGCTATATTTACCTCGGTGTCGACATAGATTTCTTTAAGAGTTGGTAACAGGTGGCGTAACGTTAAAAAAGATATCTTCAAATTACGAGACAAAACAGGAACGATCCAAACGGATCGAAATGCGATATTAAACATTGCAACAGAATTTTATGAGAATTTGTTTTCTTCAGCAAGACAGAGTCCAACGGAAGAAACCGAAGATAGACCAATAATAAGAAACGTGAGATCGGAGGATATGCCCGACATAACTGTTGATGAAGTCAAGGCCGCAGTAGCCGAGATGAAAAACAAAAAGTCTCCCGGATAAGATGGTGTTCCAGTGGAAGCCATTAAGCTAGGTGGAGACTACTTATTAAAGGCAATCACGGCTTTGTTTAATCAATGTCTCCAATGGGAAGAAGTACCAGAAGCCTAGGAAAATGCGGTAATTACATTGCTGCATAAAAAAGGAGACATAACAAAATCGGAAAATTACCGACCCATAAGCCTATTGTCAACACTCTACAAGTTGTTTATGAAAATCATTACGAAGAGGAACACTAACAAGTTTGACTTGAATACAACATCGACATAGTCTTGCTATCCATAGACTTCGAAAAAGCTTTCGATTCAGTGGAAACATGGTCGATATTGGACGCATCCGACGAATGTAGAGAAGACTCAAGGTACTCCAACACAATTCGATATGTGCACAAAAATGCTACTTCATAAGAGCACGGAGAAATTCAGAATTGGCCGAGGTGTAAGGCAGGGTGACACTATTTCACCGAAATTATTCACGGCGATTCTGCAGAGTGATTTTAGGAAGTTAAACTGGAGTAAAATGGGAATAAAGATAAATGGAGAGTACCTGAGCAATCTCCGCTTCGCTGATGACATTGTACCGATAGCAGCGAATATAGGTCAGGCTCAGCTTATGCTACAACAGTTAAGTGAAGAGGCAATCAAAGTTGGCCTCAAGATGAACTTATCGAAAACAAAAGTCATGACCAACATCGGGAGCATTGAACGTTCATTCATTGAACGAGTCGACAGCTACGTATATCTAGGACATTAACATGAAGTTAGGTCTGGACAACCAAACTGCAGAAATAAGACGTAGGATTGGCCTTGCATGGGCAGCGTTCGGAAGACTCAGACTAATTTTCAAAAGCAAAATGAATAGAAGTCTGAAACGCAAAGTTTTCGACACTTGTGTCCTTCCAGTGCTCACTTATGGAGCGGAAACGTTAACTTTAACGAAAGCATCCGAAGATAAATTGAGAGTGACACAAAGAGCCATGGAACGGAGCATGCTTAGAATAACACTCAGAGACAGAATGACGAATCAATGGATTCGACGACAAACCAGGGTCGTTGATGTCATGGAAAGAATAGCATCTCTGAAATGGAGCTGGGCGGGACATATTGCAAGAAGGACAGACGAACGTTGGACCAAAAAGATCATGAACTGGCGACCATATAAAAGACGAGCTATAGGTAGACCACCAGAGAGATGGACAAACGGAATTAAGAATATTGCAGGTACAAACTGGCAGCAAATGGCAATGGATCGTACAAAATGGAAAGAAGTTGGAGAGGCCTACATCCAGCAGTGTATAGAAACAGGCTGAAAAAGAAGAAGAAGAAGAATGGCTACCCGAAGTTGGCCAAAAGCCCAGCCCGGCCCGAACCCGATTCAATTTTAACGGGCTTCGGGTTATCGGGTTTCGAAAATTTAGATCGGGTCGGGTTCGGGTTTTAAATTTAAAATCCAAACCCGACCCGAACTAAAATTTTCTATGTAAAGTCATCGCGTCGAACACTTTTAAGTGGAACTAGTTTAGGCAATTTTGTTTTACTTAAAAGAAATTCAAGAAACCGTTTCAAAATTAAATTATTTTTTTTTGCGTTTTCTAAATATTTTCGAAGTTACCGCGTTTCAATATCTTTCGGGTTAAGGGGTTTCAGTATCTTTCGGGTCATCGGGTCTCAAAAATTTAGTTCGGGTCGGGTCGGGCCGGGTTTCAGTATCTCTCGGGTTTCGGGTTTTGAAAATCGATTCGGGTCGGGTTGGGCTTTGAAAAAACCTCGGCCCGCTCACCTCTAATATGCATACAACTGCATACTCGCAAAAAAAACCTTTCCCTTGATACGTAAATAACTATGATTGCTATGACCGATGTTCAACAATTTTGAATCACAACAGTCAATTGTACTCTGGATCAAAGAGGAAAAAAATGTGTTACTGAAAAAAGAAACTCGGCTGCGAGCTTGAAGAGCGGCTCTCACTACCGAATTATTTGTGTCGTTTCCGTTTCGGCCATGTTTCTTGTTATCAGTTTCATGAGACAGTTTGGAAAATAAATCCGTCATTCACGGAACCGATTACAAACTTCTAAATTCCCAAATAGTCCTAATAAATTCAAAACAATATTTTCCCTACATTTACATACCATAAATTCAACCGAGAAATTTTTGTCGTCTCTCTATATTTTATTTTTCTCGCGTTTTCGTGTGATAAATGGGTATATTCTTTAGCCATATATTTGCAATTCGTATGATGTATATAAATACAATAATTCATAGACGCCGTTCCTAGTTATGAAGGATGAACGAAAACCAGATGCGGAATGAGCAAAGATTTATGTTATTATTTTGCATAAGCTTCTTCAGCGTTGTTTGTTATTCGCTAGATCGCTAATAAATTAACCAATGTCAAATGTTCGCGCATAATCATTAATCTTGGATTTGGTGGAAAAATATCCAAAATGAAAATGTTTTACGTACTCATTCACTCGTATGCGCTGAAAGGATTTATTAGCGGTCTGTTTAAATGTGAACTTATCGCATGTCGGATTTTTTTCGGTTGTTCCTTGTATAACGAACTGACATGGTAAATTAAACTGAAGATGTTTCAATTAAAATATGTTTTGGTCCTGTGCCAGATGATTTTATTGCGAACATTTTTCCATCTTGGTTCTTCCAAGGGAGTTGTGGGAAAACAGGAAAGTACACAAATTTGCAAAGGGTCAAGAGCTCTTAACGATGTGAAAACTGTTCTTGTTACACTTTCAGTGTGTAAAAGTCTTTGAAGGTAAAACTTTTACTGTTTTACCGCGTCTCACTTTAAAGTTTTGTAATTTATTCGAATTCGAGAGCAATAATTACTTGTACTCGGGCTCGATTCTCGACAGATTTGTCTGCTTAACTGCGTAGAGATTTCTTTGGAGAAGAACTTTTCTAACAATATTTTTTTGGAGGAAAGAACCATCTTCTTCTTCTTCTTCTTTTTCAGCCTGTTTCTATTCACTGCTGGATATAGGCCTCTCCAACTTCTTTCCATTTCGTACGATCCATTGCCATTTGCTGCCAGTTTGTACCTGCAATATTCTTAATTCCGTTTGTCCATCTCTCTGGTGGTCTACCTATAGCTCGTCTTTTACATGGTCGCTAGTTCATGATCTTTTTGGTCCAACGTTCGTCTGTCCTTCTTGCAATATGTCCCGCCCAGCTCCATTTCAGAGATGTCATTCTTTCCATGACATCAACGACCCTGGTTTGTTGTCGAATCCATTGATTCGTCATTCTGTCTCTGAGCGTTATTCCAAGCATACTCCGTTCCATGGCTCTTTGTGTCACTCTCAATTTATCTTCGGATGCTTTCGTTAAAGTTAACGTTTCCGCTCCATAAGTGAGCACTGGAAGGACACAAGTGTCGAAAACTTTGCGTTTCAGACTATTATTCATTTAGTCTGAGTTTTCCGAACGCTGCCCATGCAAGACCAATCCTACGTCTTATTTCTGCAGTCTGGTTGTCCAGACCTAACTTCAGTTTATGTCCTAGGTTTCCTTGGTTTCTCTATCGTCCCCGATGTTGGTCATGACTTTTGCTTTCGATAAGTTCATCTTGAGGCCAACTTTGCTTGCCTCTTCACTTAACTGTTGTAGCATCAGCTGAGCCAGCGAAGCGGAGATTGCTCAGGTACTCTCCATTTATCTTTATTTCCATTTTACTCCAGTTTAACTTCCTAAAAATACTCTGCAGAATCGCCGTGAATAATTTCGGTGAAATGGTGTCACCCTGCCTTACACCTCGGCCAATTCTGAATTTCTCCGTGCTCTTATGAAGTAGCATTTTTGTACACATATCGAATTGTGTTGGAGTACCTTGAGTCTACTCTACATTCGTCTAATGCGTCCAATATCGACCATGTTTCCACTGAATCGAAAGCTTTTTCGAAGTCTGTGAAACACACTTCTCAATAAGCGTTCTCATCACCTGCAAATGGTCGTTTGTGCTGAAACCAGATCTGAAAGCAGCTTGTTCAACAGGTTGGTAGAAGTCGAACTTGTTAGTGTTCCTCTTCGGAATGATTTTCATAGCCCGCTCACCTCTAATGCATATTCGGAAAAAAGCACGTTTCTCGAGTTACGCGAGTTCTTGATTTCTCCCTTTAAAAATACATGCAAAAATCACAAAACAATGAAAAACCACAAAAACATAAAATATGTCGGTTTTCAGAATTCCGCGTGTGTATGTATAAAACTTTTAATCCGTGTGGTGCAGGGCCTATTTTTGGGAAATTGAATTTTCCAAATTTCCTAAAATTTGCCAAAATTTTCTAGAATTTGCCAAATTTTCTGATAGCAAATTCTAACAAATTTAGGCAAATTCTGGCAAATTTCCCAATTTCCCAATTTCCCAAAAATAGGCCCTGGTGTGGCGTGAATAACTTTATTTGGTCCACTCAAATGCGGAGAAAATATGGCGTTTTGTTGACAATATCACTTTCTCTATATCTCTCTCTATCCGATGGCAGTGGAGGTGCGGGAAAACAGGAAAAGTATACCATTTAAAGACTTTTAAACACTCAAATTGTGACAACAACAGCTTTTATATTGATGGCTGATATGTCAAATAAAAGGTATTGACGATAAACGTCTTTGAAGGTTTTTTTTTCCTGTTTTCCCGCACCTTCCTACAGGAACAAAACTTTTTTCAATCTCTGACGAGAAAATAGTCATTTTATCCCCTCAGCTGGAACTTCGAAGGCCTTTGTTGTGAAAAATTATGTGTTGACATCGGAAAGAAAAGTTGGATATTTCATTTCAAGAGTGTTGTTTGTGGCCAGAGCGTAGCGAGGGTAACAAATAACTATTGTTTTGGTTTTGAAAAATTGTGAAAGAAATTGATTTTTTTTAAAGCTTCGTTTGACAGAACAAAACAGTAAAATCTTAAGACTTGAACAGTTTCATTCCAAGTCATAGCAAATGATTGTTAGTAAAAGAATGATTTCGACGGCAAAGTTTCCGCAAACTGAGCGAAAGTAAAGAGCGAGAAAGTAGCTGAGCGAAAGACTTACATAATCATACCAGTTCCAGTGTAAGCTAGGAAAAAAAGCCAGAGCGAGGGACGCGAGTTTTTCGGTCGTGGGGAACTGTAAGCAACACGCAACCGTTGGACTCAACATCATTCCAAAGATAACAGAATGTGTCGGAAAAACTTCGAGCAAAAGAAGTAACAGACTCAATGAAAAGGGTAAAAAACTTGGTGACAAACAGAAAGCCCATCTCCAATTAAAGTTCATTTTCATATGAATTAAATAACCGACCTAATAGACACCATGGCCTACACGTTAGCATACGAAATTAAATAGAAAAAAAAATTGAAACAAGGCCAGATTTATCTTCCATGAAAAGATGTTTTCTTTTCTTCTTCTCCCTTTTTTTCGGGAAAATCGTACAATGTTCGCTCGGTGCACTTTGTATGCTCTTGGGCTGAATAGAATGAAGAACCTCAAATACACACATGGCCATTCTGGCAATGTGCTAGAAAGCTGAAATATTTGGCTGTTAAAACTTTAAATAATTTTAATTGTTCTCGAAATTTTATGTATTTCGGCATAACATTGTTCGGGCGTTGGCAGGCATTGCTCTTTTATAATGTGTGTCTATATCTCTATATGGAGTGAGCCTCGTATAACAATGACGAAGTGCGGAAAATGTTTTGGCAAAGTAAATTTTGGTGTGTGGAAAGTTATATGTATAGAGAGAGAAAGATTTTTGTGGCGTTCATTTTTATGTAGATATTATTATAACACAACGAGGAGGTTTTAACAAATCGTTTTTTAGTGTCTGCATGCATTATAACGCAGATAACTCTACTTGTTAAAGAGAATTTTTTTCACCATTTTTTAATCTACTGTACAAGGCAAGCTGATTTTCCAATATACAAATACAACAGCAGCAAAAAACGAACGAGAAATTTGTGAATTTGCGTCGCTGGTTTAGCTTTTCATGTTTAAGAGCAATGGACCCTTTGCAAATTTGTAGCCAACATTTGGGCGAAAAAATATTCGTTTTTTTATGATTTCTCTGAACCAAAATATTTTTTTTAATGCTAAGTGGGCCGGTTCAAAAAGCCTTTTGTTCGACTATTTTTAGGTAACCATAGGAATTCTGAAAGACCATGGCCAGAAACAAAGATCGAAGTCTACATTTGGCACCTTTTTCACATTTTGATTTTGTGCTAACCCAAAGAGCGGTCAATTTTTTAGCCCCGTACGAAGTACAAAGGGGCTTATAGGATTACGATGCCGTGTGTAATTGATGGAATTCGAAGCAGACGGTAAGGGCAAAGTGTTTGCCTATGTTCATAGATGACGAATCCGCTATAAAAATTTGGGCCGTCTGTCCGTCTGTCTGTCACGTCGATATCTTGAGTAAATCAAATCCGATTTCAAAATTTTGTTTTCCCTGAAAGATAGTCAAAATAGTGAGGCTAAGTTCAAAGATGGGCATATTCGGGTCGGCCCTTCGTGAGTTAGGGCCACCTAAGTGATTTAAGGTCTTTTGGTGATATTTATGGCAAAATAAACGATGGAAATGTAAATGACACGGCAAATGATAGGTATTGTCAATACCAATCCAGGAAAAAAAAGTTTTTTAAAATCGGGTGAGTGGACCGTGAGTTAGGGCCTTAGAAGTGAAATGCTACTAGTGCCCTATGTGTATTTTACATAGAACTCGAGTAAATTTCATCCGTCTTTCGTAATTTTTGTTTCATTTGGGAGGTAATCAAAGGCCGAATAGAATGTAGTTGAAAAAAATTTTAAATTTGGGTCGGACTGAGGCCGATACTAGGCCCTTCAAAAAAAAAAATTTTAGGGCGATTAGAAATTTTTGTTTTATTTGAAAGGAACGTCGTACGGGGCTTCGTAATTGCGCTATGTGCAATTTCTAAGATGTACATACACATTTCATAATAATTTTACTTTAACTACATTAACCGGCGCAATAGGCTTACGGTCAAAGTAGGGTGACAGACGCAATAGGGTCACGTACGCAATAGATATACGGGTTTGTACGGGGCTCAGTCGCAGCAAACGCTCCGACTGTTCTGATTTCTCGTTTTTGTGTGAAACTTAGTTTCTGGCGATGGTCTTACAGAATTTCTTTGGTTAGACAAAAAACTTGTTAAAAATTCTTTTCATACAAATTTGAACCAGAATTTACAGAATACTTTCCAACGGCTTTTGTTCGTCGTTCCATATTGATCAAATAAATTACTTGTCAATACCAGTGTAGCATCCATATAACAGTGTAGGAGATGAACAAACTCTCAGAAATCTTTAAATATATGAATAGGTTTCTGTCCCACCTGTTTTTCAATGTTTTATCCATTAGAAACACTCACCTAATATTACCGAAGAAGTGAACGCAATAAAAAAGAAAACTTTTCCCCCAAACAACAAAATTATACAATTGAAAGTTATGAAAATCCGAAATTTGCTTAAAATTTATTCAAACAACCTGAACGTGTTTTTGGGGGATAAACTTTTACGGGTGCGGTAACGTTGTCGTATTATTAAGAACAATTAAAATAATTTAACATTCCAACAGTCAGCATACACAACAATTCTATCTGCCGCACTTTAAATATTATCGAGAGAAACGTGTATGAGTGGTTGGCTCTGCGCGCTTTTGTGAGTAAACAGTTTTACTTAGCAGACAATTCATTTATTCCGAAGGTACACATACTCACATTATATTAGTATCCGACAAAAACCTCTTAAAAAAGGAAGGAGTGATGCACGTCCTACTTTCTTGTCAAAAAAAAAATTATTAGGACCCACCCTAAAGTCGAAAAGAATTACTGTACCCTAATATCCAAAAACATTATTGCGAGTCACCAAGAAGAATAATTGCGAACCACCCTATAGTCCAAGGAAAAATAATTACAAACCACCCTAATGTCCAAAATCGTACATTTCGGACCTAGGACTAAAAGTATTTATTGCATTGGCGTGTATATATCGACATTAAACATTATTTCTCTCAATTATTCCATTGATATGACGTCATTATTATTTATCTAGGTAAATATATCCTACATTAATATGTCGATAAGTTGATCGTTTGCGCCAATACAATAAAACATTTTATCTGTCTAGAACGATAATCTCGAGTTTATCCCTCTAGGGAGTTTTTGTTTATCTCTATATATCTGTTCTAGACAGATAAAATATGATATGCACCTATTGCCAGACTGTTATTTTGACGTGTAGGCATTATGACCCACGCCTTCGGCTAGGGCAATAATGTCCTACACGTCAAAATACCAATCTTGGCAACAGGTGCATAATATATAATAAGGTACCAGTGCATATACCACGAACGAACACTCTTCTGTATATTACACGTACACTCGTTACACTCGTGTTTGTGTAATATACAGAAGAGTATTAATTCTCGGTATATTCACCGGTACCTTAATGTACTATTTTTAGCGTGTGAGAGGTTAAAATCGCTGCCTCTAACTGTATCCTTAGCCATTTCGAATGATAATTTGAAGATTTGCTTCGAATTAAAGGTTGTTGGTGATAGGCACAAAAAATGTGCCATTCCCATGTGCTTTTCCTGTTTTTAGCCCCGTACGAAGTACTGGGGGCTTATAAGATTAATATGCCGTTTGTAACACGTCGAATTGGAAGCGGACAGTAAGGGCAAAGCATTTGGTTATGTTCATAGATGACGAATCCGCAATAAAAAAAATGTCCGTCCGTCCGTCCGTCCGTCCGTCCGTCCATCCGTCCGTCCGTCCGTCCGTCCGTCCGTCCGTCCGTCCGTCCGTCCGTCCGTCCGTCCGTCCGTGACCCCTCTAGCTTGAGTAAATCACAACCTTCAAAATTCTTTTTTTCCCCGATTGGTATCGACAAAAGTAAGGTCAAGTTCGAAAATGGGCATGGTAGGGTCGGCCCCTCCAGAGCTAGGGCCCTATAGGTGTTTTTCAGTCTTTCGACGATATCTACCGAAATACGCACGCAATAGTTGCTTGTGATATATCAAATGAAAGGTATTGACGAGTAGAACAAAGTTGCTGAACATTGTTTTTGGGTAAGATGCAACGTGGGCTTGTTGGGAGGGCTCAAAGGTCGTTACTCGGCCCTAAGTGTTTTTTGCACATAAATCGAGTAAATCTCATCCGATTTTGCTAGTTTTAGTTTTTTATGGAAGGTAATTGAATACCGAAAAGAACGTGACGAAAAAAGTTTCAAATTAGGGCCCTTGGACTAAGGCCGCTACTCGGCCCTAAGTGTTTTTTGCACATAAATCGAGTTAATCTCATCCGATTTTGCTAGATTTAGTTTTTTATGGAAGGTAATTGAATACCGAAAACAACGTGGCGAAAAAAGTTTCAAATTTGGGCCCTTGGACTAAGGCTGCTACTCGGCCCTAAGTGTTTTTTGCACATAAATCGAGTAAATCTCATTCGATTTTGCTAGTTTTTGTTTTATTTGAGAGATAATTGAATGCCGAATAGAATGATGCCAAAAAAAGTTTCAAATTTGGGCCCTTGGACTAAGGCCGCTACTCGGCCCTAAGTGCTCTTTGCACATAAATCGAGTAAATCTCAACCGATTTTGCTAGTTTTTGTTTCATTTGAGAGGTAATTGAATACCCAATGGAAAGTTGGCAAAAAATTTTGGGTTTCTAAAATAATGTCGTAAATTGTTGGTTTTATTTGAAAGGTACTTCGTACGGGCTTTCGTAATTGCGCTATGCGCAATTTTAAAAATGAACAGTTTCAGTAAATTTGACAATGCCCAACCTGACTTGCATTTTGGTAACAGACGCATTAGAGGGTTGTAGACGTATTAGGGTTCCGGGCTTATTAGAGCTACGGACGTATTATGGTTGCGGACGAAATAGGATTACGGGTTGTACGGGGCTAAGTCGCAGCAAACGCTCCGACTGTTCTGATGCCTTGTTTTTTTTGAGTTTTTTGTTCTTGGGATGATCACATTTCATAATTAGATTAGGACATCAAGAATGGTCATCTGTTTACCAAAAGGAGAACAAATAGGAAATAACAACAAAAGCTCGATTTGGAATTTCTTGTTTCGACCTCCTCAGCATGTAAAATCCATTCATCGATATAAAAAGATGAAAACTCTCGTCTACGTGTGTTTATTGACCTCGGCTACGCCTCGGATCAACATAATTCTACCGAAAACTCTACTTTTCATCGTTTCATCCCTAGTTATGTCACAACGTAGGCGAGAAAATAGTTATTTTCTTCACTACTCTGAAACTTCGGAAGCCTTTGCTGTCAAAAAAATGTGTTGACATCTCGGAAAAAGTTGCAAATTTCATATTCTCGGGTGACTTGTAGCCTCGTTACTCTCTGGCCACAAACAACACTATCGAAATGATTTTTTTTCCCAACTCGGTGAACAAATAACTATTTAGTGTGATTTATTTTATTTTCTTCACTTAATAGGCCTTGACAAATGACCTTGTGTTGACGATTGATCGAATGACATTTGTAGTGAGAAAAGTGCAGCACATACCAAAAAAAATCCAATTTTTTGTAATGGAGATTTGCGTCACGGCGCCTTACTAACGCATGATGTATACGATGAGGTGGATTTGAAACAACAAATTATTACTTACATATAAATTAACAATACCCACCCATTATGAAGAAGACATACAGAGAGAGAGAGAGAGAGTGAAGTAAAAATACCCAAGCACTTCTCTTCATTTATACATTCGCATCGTTTCGTCGAAGAAGTTCCAAAGAAAATGGTATAAACGTGAAGAGTGCTGGAAAAGTATATTCCAGCAGAAATTCAAAACACACAGAACATCCTTTTTGGAAGTTGGGAGTAGCGTAGTAAAGTTTTCGGTTTTGTTTCTCTTGCTTTATAGCTTAGTGTGTAAATTTGTCGTAAACTTTTCAAGCATTTTGTTATGGCTTTTGTTTCAATATATAATATTAACGAAGAACTTGTTCTCCATTTTCAACAATTGTGTATTTGTGCATAGTTTTGTCATTTACTATTTTATGCCACTGTATCACCTATAAAATGTTATGCATACACATTTTGCCGTCTTCGTTTGCTAACTATAATGTATGGGTGTGTCTGTGCACCGAGTAGTATAGCATTTAAATTAGATTTTGATAATGACAACATCTTGTGTTTTCGTTTACTATGGGAGTTCGGGGTGATCGTTGGGTGTTTAAATATCGAGAGAATGGGCGCTCGTAAGACAAAGCTGTTGTAGGCAGACTGTATTAAGCGAACCATTCAGAAGACTCTTGACATTTACGAAATAGGTAGAAGAAAAGGTGTACGTATACAGTACACTAAACACTGTGTACGGTACATTAAGGTAATCCCCAGTACACACACATTCAGCCATTTCGACGTGGTGAAAGGACATCGGGATATGATGTGCTGATGACGATGATGATGATGTGCAGATATTGTCTTTTGATTAAACTTTTCGGTACAATGACGGAGCGACATGCGATTTCGGTTACAAAATTATAATGAACACAAGTTTCCTAATTGTTTCCAATTTGTGCTGCATTGTGTGGCTCCCCATTCAGGGCCAGTGCACACACTATTATGTAAGTAGTTATTTGTTGAGGGAATTGTTTCGCCGAATCAATTTACATTAGACATGGGTCAGGAATTATACGAACTTACGCAAAGTTTGCTAAGTAGCGGTAGCTATTATTCGTTTATTTCGGTTAACGTCGGTCCAGCACAGACAGAATACAATAGTAACTTAAATCAGCCGTAGTGATACTTACAACTGGTTTGTTCAAAGTAACGGTTAAGCCGAACAAAATGAACCGAACACGAACCAGACAACCATAATCACAACTTATTTTTCTTTGTTATTTTGACAATTGTTAATAGTGTTAAGGTTATGGCACTGTGGATGACGGTTTTACACCTCATTTCACCTTGAAAAACACATATATCATAGAGTCTATCTCACAGATCGTACTGTAGACTTAATACAGCACTGCTTCTAACAGCATGAACAATTCGGATTTGCACCGCATTCCCTTTGTAGAGATAGATGACTTGTTTCGTTGTATGAGTTACAATACAAACAATCGTAGACAATCGTTTGTCAATTCAGTGTCCTTGCTAGGAGCTGTGCTGCGTGGTTTCGATCAATTTTTTCATTGTTCTAATGCCATTTTCGACGCTTAATCCGCTAGACACACAGAAATTATAGTCCGTAACGGATGTTGGTGACGGTGCATAACAGGTGCTATTTGCTATTGTCGCCAATAGAAGGACATAGTTCGCCAATAGCAAATAGATGGGACAAGTTTTATTCGCGTAGTTTCCCCCTCGATGCCATGGCAACCGTTTCTGTAGCTACCAGTTTTCTTTAACAACAATTTCCGCTAGAGTTTCATTTTCTTGAGAGTTATGTTCTTCTTGATATGTTTATTAGTTATACGACAATGAGTCCGCGAGATTAATGCTGCTCTCAACTCTCTATAACTCAATAGTTTATCCCAACAAAAATCTCTTCGAGAAAAGTGTGACGCAGTCTTTGAAGTACAATTTCTAAAATGAATGACAAGCCGGCTTAGTTTTATCTCATCATCTGCCAAATAATTTTTACCAAAAAAAATTTGACTGGAAACAACCAAAATTTTACCAAAAAAATCTGCGTCGCATGTGGCAGATAAATTTTCTTGCTGGCCTGTTCCGTAACATCTGCCACAATTGACGAAAATTTGACAAAATTCGAAAATTTTGATGAAATTCGAAAATTTGACGAATTCGAAGATTGGACGAAAATTTGAAGAAAATCGAAAATTTGACGAAATTCGAAAATTTGACGAAATTCGAAAATTTGACGAAAATCGAAAATTTGACGAAAATCGAAAATTTGACGAAAATCGAAAATTTGACGAAAATCGAAAATTTGACGAAAATCTAAAATTTGACGAATTTCGTTAAATTTGACGAATTTCGAAAATTTGACGAAGAAAGTAATTCTCTATCTGCCACCATTCAAGAAATATCTCCAAAACCTCAATTGACCCACCCATTTCCAACTTTCGACATTTTTCACATATGCCCTTCTGTTCTACTCGTAAAACTCTGAGACTTTGCCGAAGAAAGTAACTCTCTATCTCTCATAACCGCAAAAATATTAGTCCTTTCATCCTACGCTCGAGTAGCTCAAAATTTGGTCACTCTAATCATTCTAGCTCAACTGAATTTGCACCGATTTTTCTAATTATTTTTTTGTTACCGACCCTGGAAAACCACACTCAGAAACCACTTCGAGGCCAATAAAACAAAATTTTGATTTTTCCTGGGGTAATGGCGTTTCACATTTTAATTTTTATGCCCACCCTCCTGCAAAATTTCATGGAGATTTGCTGACTAGTTTCCGAGATCGACCGTCGATAGACGGAGGTGACTACGATTAAAGCTTAAACGTTTCTGCGGAAATACACGACGTTTATTCGGCAGTTTATTTTTATAGTGAAAGCTTTGCCTATTGTTTGAACGAACTGTCACCTCAACGGAGAGTTAAACGGCGTAAGTGCACAGAGGACTTCATCGTCTACTTTCCACATTTGGGTTGGAAGTATGAGAGTTGAATACTCAACCGAACACAGATTTGAACCAATCGTCCGATTTGTAGTCAAAGCGAAGCTGATTGAATCGGTTCAAGTCAAGTTAAGTTGAGTGTGGAGATTTCGCACAGCTAACCAGCAAAAGCACTATCAGAAGAACCTGTATTCGATTCAAACCAGTTTCGTTTCTAGTACTAGGTTCGTTGTACACAGCTTAAATGAAAAGGTCTTACAGAGGTAAGCATCTGCAGCTAAGTTTGTACAGCAAGGATATAGCTCCACATGTTTCGTGGGTTGTTGGTGTGTTTTCCCTGGAAGTCGGTGATCCTTCTGGAGTAATTTCCAGGTTCTTTTACGGTGTCACTGAAGCGATTCTGAACAAATACACAATTTAATCTTTAAAGGCATACAATGTCTTACGCATCCAACGACGACGGCGATCAATAACACCCTACTTTAGCCCAGCTCCCTTATCCATATCCCAATCCCAGTTGTGTATTATCATTATTTAATGCAAATTGAAATCGATTGGTTTAATTTTCCTTTTCCGTATTAGTTGTTCCATTCCATTACAACAACGCTATCCAATATCCAACATCCGAGCATATTAGTTTTTCAGTTTTTCATTTGGGAAAAAAAGTGTGTGTGGGTGTGAGTGTGTGTATCCATATCCCATTTTTTCCATCTCGTGCCATTTCGTATTATACCAAGGATGGAAAGAATATTGCTACATATGAGGTGGCCGTTGACTCAGTTAAAGTGCTGGAGTATTTTTCCATTCTGAATCGAATGTAATTCGTAACAATGTTAGTCTTCCCGCATACACTAGCCATGCGGCATCTTAACACGTATTGCGTGTTTCAGAAGATGTTAAGACATTAAATGGTCATTAGTGCGGCTATTACACAGCAATTTACAGGATCGAACGGAAAAACTACTCAATCTGGTATCTGCTCAAGGAAGATTTTTTTGTTGTTGGTCGGAATCGCATTGATTGGAAATGTTGGGCTTATTCCAAATGAAATTGTAATAATGCGAGGAACAGATATGTACGGATCGGTTAAACGTTAAAATGTTAGACACAAAATCTGTATTTGAAGGTGATGTTTATTGATGAAAGTTTGCCGGGAAAAAGGTATGGCATTACATGTCCATTTCGAATGATAATTCGAAGATTTGCTTCGAATTAAAGGTTGTTGGTGGTAGGCAAAAAAATGTACCATTCCCATGCGCTTTTCCTGTTTCTTTATTTAACTGATTCGTAACTGGTACGTTACGGAATACGTCGTTGGAAAAGCTGACAAGTCATTGAATGATCACATTTCATTATGGTCATTTGCTTACCACAAGGACAACAAATAGCAGATTAGAACAAAAGCTCGAGTTGGAATTATTTTATTCGGCCGACATGTGGTCTCGTTACTCTCTGGGCACAAACAACACCCTCGAAGTGAAATTTCATTTGTGCGGTGTTTACCTTATTTTCTACACTCAAATAAAATTGATAAAATGACGTTTTGTTGACGATTGCTCGAATGACATTTCTAGTAAGAAAAGTGCAATAGTAAAAACGTTGTCCTCTGGGATAAATCGAAAATTTTAACTCGAGCGAAACATCGCTATTGTTGGAATTTTCTATTTTCATCCCACGGATGAAAATAACATACCATCTATGCGTGGCGTGAATAAGACTTATCGACGAAACAAATACATCCCAACAAAAATCTCTTCGAGAAAAGTGTGACGCAGTCGTTGAAGTACAAGTTCTAAAATGAATGATATCGCTAGAGTTGACGCTTTCAGCTTCGTTACGCAAAAATTAAATTTTACACCCAATTTTAGTTCAAATAAGCTGGCTTAGTTTTCCTCACATATCTGCCAAATAATTTTTAACAAAAAAAAAATTGACTGAAAACAACAAAATCTTACCAAAAAAAAAAATCTGCGTCGCAAAGTGGCGTTTCTACAAGAAAATTTATCTGCCACTTTTCGACGCAGATTTTTTTTTTTGGTAAAATTTTGGTTGTTTCCAGCCAAATTTTTTTTGGTAAAAATTATTTGGCAGATGATGAGAAAAACTAAGCCAGCTTGTTTGAACTAATTGGGTGTACAGTTTAATTTTTGCGTAACGAAGCTGAAAGCGTCAGCTCTAGCGATATCATTCATTTTAAAAATTGTACTTCCAAGACTGCGTCACACTTTTCTCGAAGAGATATTTGTTGGGATATCAGTCGTTTTAGAAGTGTAGTCAACACTGCTTTTTAGAACAGTTCTAATTCAAAAATTTGACGAAAATCGAAAATTTGACGAAGATGAAAAATTTGACGAAAATCGAAAATTTGGCGAAATTCCAAAATTTAACGAAAATCGAAAATTTGACGAAAATCGAAAATTTGACAAAAATTGAAAATTTGACGAAAATTGAAAATTTGACGAAAATCGAAAATTTGACGAAGAAAGTAATTCTCTATCTGCCATTATTCTAGAAATATCTCCAAAACCCCAATTGACCCACCCATTTCCAACTTTCGACATTTTTCACATATGCCCTTCTGTTCTACTCGTAAAACTCTGAGAAAGTATTTCTCTATCTCTTCGTAATTCAAAAAAATATTAGTCCTTTCATCCTACGCTCGAGTAGCTCAAAATTTGGTCACTCTAGTCACTCTAGCTCAACCGAATCTGCACCGATTTTTTAAATTATTTTTTTGTTCGAATCGTGTGACGAACACCTTTCATTTGATGGGTCGCACGCCTCTGTAGGTTTCAATACAGCTAAGCTACAGCCGAAAACGCGTTCCCAACCCTCGAAGACCACACTCAGAAACCACTTCGAGGCAAATAAAACAAAATTCTGATTTTTCTTGGGGTGATGGCGTATCACATTTTCATTTTTATGCCCACCCTGAGGTTCCTGCAAAATTTCATGGAGATTCGCTGACTACTTTCCGAGATCGACCGTCGATAGATAGATAGATAGATAGAAACACACAGAGTAAGTTGAAAGATTTTGATTGTTTGGGAAAAGTCAATTTGGTGTATTTTCTATGAAAAGTGCCAATTTCAAAACGATGTATCTCCGGCAATTTTAAAGCTACATAGTCGAGTGATAGCTCGTTTTGCTCGTATTTGAAGCGCGAATAAGATAGAATAGGATTTGTGGTGATACAGGCCAAAGGAAAGAAACTTAAATTCTCGCCTAAATATAGTTGCCGCGTCTCAAAAAATTTTCTTCGTTCTTTTTTTGGGGGCTAGACTACGTTAAGTCCCCCGCTATCGCTCCGGACATGATCAATTAAAACCGAATCAATGTGACAGTTGCAAAAGTGAAAGAAACGATACAAGATTTGATAAGAAACAACATTTTCTCACCCGACCGATCATAAAAGAGTCGTTGTAAAAACCTTATAGACCTACTAGACCTAAGATCAAACATTTTCAAACATTCGGATGTTTCATTGGTCTCCCTAGTGGAAAAGAAGTCCTCAAATTGAGGATTTCGTTTTCACTCGGGTTGTCTTATGAAAATCGGAGTTTTCGAGGTATGTAGAAGTTATACGTATAAGAATTAGACCACCAGTGACGTATTTATGTTGTCCGATGGCAACGAGTGCCTACTAGTAAAGGTTGACAGAAACGCGGACTGCTTTTCAAAGGTAATGCAACTAAAAAATGATAAGAGAAATTGAAAGAAAATCAATTTTGCTGCAACTTTCGAACAAATTTTTCCAAGAATCATAATGTTCACATATCTATTGGCTTCCTATTCGGTGGAACAGTGTCATTATATGACGCACACGGGACATCCAATTACTTTGTCGATTTGTCCATAGACACATTCAGTTCAATTTTCACATGCAGCCAACGAAATGCTTATTGTTCCCGTCTCAGCCTTACAGCCTCTGCATTAAATGTTTCGAGCGGAAGAGGAACAACACAAATTTTCAATCAAAACAATCTCAATGTTCGCAACTTTAGCGGCTTCGTGGACGGTGTAACTCAATCAACCAACATTGTGTACAATGAAAGTCTTATTTACAGTCTGGTAATTGGATTGGTAAGTGGTAAAATAGCAATATGGCTTTCACAACACTTTCATGAATTACAAAGAAGATACTATTGTATGCACCCAACCCAGTGAAAAGCAACACTTCTTCGGAACATTTGTAATTACGTAACACAAAACGTCAAGAGACTAAGAACGAACTTTATGTCCCGTCGCAGATTTTTGTTTGGTTTGTTCGTTTTGAGGTCTCACTAATAGCGACCAATAGCAAGCTCAGTCTGGACTGGCTTAACGTGACTTCCGAATGACGCCTAACAGTATGCATTTTCTGAGGAAATTTAGGCGCGTCACTAATGTCTCACCTAAATAAAGGCTTCACGCATATGTGCAGGACGTTATCAAAGCGATGTATATTCGCTAGAATTTGTCTGACACGGTAACCCGAGACAGATTGGGTGGAAGGCCAGTACGCAGTTACCTGAACCGTCACATTCCAACCATAAAATAAATGCGCTTGCAGGCTGATATTAACCATTGGATATGAACGCTCAATTTTACCGTTCTTTCGCTGAAAGTCTGATGAAGTCCGTGAGTACCATCTTGAGTTGAAGCCTTTTTAAATTGAATTTGAACAAATATTTTATTGCTTCAATATATTGCACTGCAATGTTACGCTCAATTTCACTAAAAATGAATTAAATTATTTGGCCATGGCTTCATCTATTTTCTTCATGACTACATAACTTATCCCCGTAGCGACTGCAATGGAAATGAGCAATTTTAATGAATCTTAACTCGGACAACAAATAAATTGTCTTTGCATTTTACCTAGTAAAACGGATGCACTGATGTAAAAGATTGCATTGCATTGTGTGAATAAAAGAGCTCCGATGATATTACCGCCTGCTGCTGCTCCCATCCGCCCAAACATCATTATTAAACATAGGGCCATGCCTCTGTAAGTGTTTACGAAAAGATATTGTTGAAACTGATGATACAATTTTCGTTTACTTGCTACACAGGTAAATGGTGGCGTCACCAGTCTCCGGATATGTACGTAGTCGGACACCTGTTGTTCTTTCATTCATTAAAAGGTTTTTTAATGAAAGAACAATAGGTGTTCGACTACTGGTACATGTCCAGAGGCTGATATGTCCACCATATACCGAAAATAGGTCATTGTGTATCGACTTGAAATTGAGACAAATGAAACTTACTTTTGACAACATTATTAAGAGTATATCGAGTATAAATCGTATAAATGACAGCTGTCAATAAAAAATAAATAAACTTTCACTTGACGGATTTTCGTCAAACAAAATGTCAGTGTGTGGCGCACGATCTGAAGACTACCCTGAAGTAATTAAGAGCAATAGACCCTTTGCAAATTTGTAGCCTACATTTAGGCGGAAAAATATTTGTTTTTTGACGATTTCTCTGAATCAAAAATCTTTTTAGCCCCGTACGAAGTACGAAGGGGCTTTATAGGATTACGATGCCGTGTGTAATTGATGGAATTCGAAGCAGACGGTAAGGGCAAAGTGCAAGCGAATGTAGCTATGCTACAAGTGGGCAGTATATCCCTCAGTAGCGGTAAATTCCAAGTATGACGTGGATTTCGTCTGCGGAGCTAGTCACAACTGGGTGAGCAGTCCAATCTCACAAGGAGCTGAGTGGTCAGCCAAGACTGGGTGAGCAGTTCAATCTCACAAGCAATACAATGGTCGATGCGGTACAATGGTCGATGCGGTACAATGGTCGATGAGGTAAAATGGTCGATTCAGTACAAATGGTCGATGCGGTACAATGGTCGATGCGGTACAATGGTCTATGGTCGAGTCGATAGTCAATGGTCGAGTCGATGGTGAAATAAAGACAATGGTCCACATTACGAATTCAGTGGGAGCCGACAACATGAAAGTTAAGTGGGAGTATTGGATGCATGTACGAGTTATATGAATTGAGTGGGAGTGTTGGAGTTATACAATTAATATAACTCGTTCAAGTCGAACACTAGATTAGTAGCCTAATGAAATGGATATCAACCTAGTAGACTTAGAATTAGGTATAAATACGATGCTTTGTTCATAGAACAAGTCACTCTCTAATAAACGTTCAAAGTGTGAACATCTTAGTTTTATTAGAAGTCCGGATTGGAATCCGTGAAATTCCAACAAGTTGGCCAAATTTGAACGTATTTAGATAGAATTTGCTAGGTATTGACCGGACCAATAAGGGAAAACAAGTTTATGAAATTCGGATCACCTGAGCATGAGCTAGGTCTCTTGGAGTGAGCTTATATGTGGCTACTCGGCCGTACAGTGAAGGTGGTGTTTTTTGTCAATATCTCGAGTAAAATTTGACCGAATTTCATGAATTTTTTTTGATTGAAAGGTCGCCATCTTGGATTTTAATAAAAATGATGTAACTTTGTTAAATTGGTACATAGAAAAAGTAAAACCGTCCAAGCACGCCAATAATCTGGTAGCCCTATATTTTTTGCGAATACAATTTTTAAATTTATGTCAGTGTTCATACAGTTCATTTGAGTTCATTTTCGTACAGTCTATTAGGTCCCTTATTTGACGTTTCGAAAATGAACCGCTCCTGTCTGGTTTATTTTACTCTGCTGTCGTGACAACTTAACCCACTTAGAGGAACCAGTGCAGATTGTGTAAATGTATGTGTCGATTCGGCTTAATTTTTCATTCGGACCAATATCTGCTAAGCGATAAAACTTCGGAAAAAGTTTTTTTTTCTTTTAAATTGTAGACCACCTCGTGTTTTCGAAGTCTTATCACTCGGCAAATATTGGTGCGATTAAAAAACAAATTATTTTACCGGACTCCTGAGATCATACGCTACACAATGGCATTTTGTTTGACGATAATCCATCTAGTTGAAATTTAATTATTTTCCTGTTGACAGCTGTCAGTTATACTCGATATACGGTATGTACTCGAATTTAAGCTCGAGACTTGAAATACCCTTATTTTCTCATGTGTGTCTTAATACTCGTAAAACGTTTCTCTACTACCCACAACGTCAAAACCAATACCCATACGGACTCTGAGTCTTACTTGTAATGTGTCGGAAATAAATCCGATGCTACTGCCAATAGGATGCTGCCACAGTTGCCACAGGTCAACGCAATTACCATAAGGAAAGTATTCAAATGAAACTCGTTTCCGAAAATGTTTCCTATTGTCGCAACGAACGACAGCAACAACCATGCAGCTGAAAACAAGTGAATTTAATTAATAAAAAAGCGACCATTGTGCGCACAGAACGGTATACAAAGGATTAAGTAAATGGACTTTTCAAGACACGACACCCAGGTGTGCATCAATTGTTTGGAAAGTAATTTCGGAAAGTATGTGACTCTTGCGATGTTGATTAAAATCTCTGTTTCAACTCTTTGCATTTAATTGAAGGGGTTTTTTTCAAGTGGACCGAGAAGTCTGGCGAAAATTTGCAATGTTCTTTCAATTTTCAATTGAATTTTGCAACTTCTGACTAAATGAGATTAATGAAACAATAGGCGCATACCGTCGTCATTAAATTGGTTTTCGGCGAGGAGTTGGGCGGACGGAGGTTCGTTTTTTGAGACCCAATCAAGCTTTTGTTCAACTTGGTAGGTGGAGAGCTTTTACTTGTATGTCTAATCTAGATGCACACAAGAAATTCTCTGAACTGAAATTTCGTATTGAAATGCAGGTTGAGTTACCGATAGTCACCCGCCTTGCGCCCGTGACGCAGGTCCTATTACTAGAAAAAATTACAAAAAAAATTTTTTGTCGTAGACTGCAGAACCATATATACAGCAAATATTGAAGACAAATGACTCCAAATTACCATTAAAAAAACTAGGCGTCCGTACGAGTTCAACGAGCTATCACACGTTCTTGCAGCTTAAAATTTGGCCACGCGAAAAATCTTCCAGGAAAATCTTCTTTCAGTACTTTAAACGAAATGAAAAAATCCTACGTTACTTTGTTAGTCCGTCCGTCCGTGTTTCCTATCTTCTAAAGTCTTCTTTAGATTTTGTTGAAATTTTGGGAGTAGATTCTAGTCGCCATTCTAAGACATTCCAGAAAAAAAAATTGGGGGGAACCGGCCTCGTTTCGGAGCTAGGGCTCCTCGAAGTTCCCATCTAAGCCCCATATAAGAACACCTTTAAGTGTGTGTGTGTGGATGGGTATGGTAGAACAAATTTGTTCGCTTTTGGTATTTGGTTAGCTCTGCTCGCCTCTATTTTTTCCCTAAATTTAGTATTTTTTAAATTTTTAAATTTTTAAAATTTTTAAATTTTTAAAATTTTTAAATTTTTCAAAATTTTTAAAATTTTGCAATTTTTTTTAAATTTTTCAAAATTTTGTAAATTTTGTAAATTTTTCAAAATTTTTCAAAATTTTCAAATTTTTTCAAACTTTTCAAATGTTTTCACATTTTTCAAACTTTTCAAATTTTTTCAAAATTTTCAAATTTTTCAAATTTTTTAAATTTTTTAAATTTTTTAATTTTTTTTCACTCTTTTCAAATTTTTTTAAATTTTTTAAATTTTTGAAATTTTTCAATCTACTAATTCTTCCAAAAGAACTGAGATCAGTCAAAACCACTCAAAAGAGTAAAAGTGACGCAAGTCCCTGTGCATACTTCCAAAACAACTGATATCGCTGGAGGTGACGCATTCTGCGCTTGTACGCAAAAACTGTAACAGCAAAATTTTGACCAAAGAAATTCTAGAAACAAAATTTTACCAAAAAATTTTTGCGTCACAAGTGGCAGATGTTGAGGAAAGTACTTTTAAGAATTTTTTTAAAATAGGCAAGAATATGTCCTAATACGTCCGAACCATCTGCCACTCTGTGACGCAAAATATTTTTGGTAAAATTTTGTTTCTAGAATTTCTTTGGTCAAATTTTTGCTGTTACAGTTTTTGCGTACAAGCGCAGAATGCGTCACCTCCAGCGATATCAGTTGTTTTGGAAGTATGCACAGGGACTTGCGTCACTTTTACTCTTTTGAGTGTTTTTGACTGATTCAAATTTTTCTTTTGTTCTTCTGTCAATTTTGACAGTGTAGGTTTGGTCCAAGTGCTTTGTGCCACGAACTTTGACAACCCGAACAACGACAATTTCATCCACAGCAACGTCGCTTACGTCATATTTCATACAAATCGAGCAACGTCGCCTACGCGATTTACACAGAGATATTATTGAGGTTATGGTTCTGTGGATGAAATTTGACAATTCATATGGCCTTGGAACAAACCTATAACAAAAGAACAATTTGAATTAGATATCCTCCGAGTTGCTATGTGCAGCTAGAATAAGAAGTAAAAAATCATACGTCAAGAGCTGTGACATCTGGTAGCAGTAGCATTACAAAATAGTCGGCAAACTTACTGAACAATATTTTCGTCTGGATCCGTTTTACATTCCATGCCACCAAACTGTACAGAACCAAGAATGTCAAGCCAAAAATCATGCTAATTTGATATGTCAAAGGATTCGTGTCAATTTTACAAATTTCCGATCCGTCTGCACTGAAACGAAACGTTAATCAACCGCAATGTAGTTTCGAAAGACTTGTAGCACAGACCCAATATTTGCGGTTAAATTCCTCGTCAAACCCAAATGAATTGCTTCGCACATTGTTATCGGTAAGTTCATATTCTCGTAATACAACGTCAACATTTGGGGATACCTATGAGTGGCGGGAAAATCGAAAAATGGATTTGTTGGAGAAAACATAGGGCATTTGTGTACCACATGAATGTTCCATGAGCAACACCGTACAATCCAAAGGACAAGTAACAGAGCATCAACATGTTTCCTAAGTATGGTGGAACAAATAACGGCCATGTTTGTTTCCAAATCATTTTCAGTACATCCCGTACGCCACAACAGTTAGCCAAATTTGATCCCAGACACTCGGGAGAAATCTCTTTGATTGGATAGTCCTGTTGAAATGAAAATTCATTTTCTTGATTTTCCTTCTTTCTTCTCCGTCTCCTGTTTACCTCTTTCTTTCCAAATCCATTGGCTTGAAAAACTCTGCTCAGAATCTCGACTGCTTCTTTCGGTTTTCCCATTGCCAACACAAATTTAGGGCTTTCCGGTGGATATAGAAGCATAACGAATGCCAGCACATTGATGAGACTCGTCACAAACAAGTATAACCTCCACGGGGTGTAAATGAACCCGAACATACTGTACCGGAATTCCATAGTCATGATGGCCCATCCGACAAGGCATTGATAAAGAAGAGACACCGGCATGAACATTGTTGCCAACGTAAGTGCACGAGCTCGGCTTGCGTTCGAGTGAAATTCGGACAGATATGATATGGAGGCTGCCTGGGCACCGGATGTGCTAAATGGAGAACGACGAAAATTACGTGAAGGTGTTAGTCATGGCATTTCAACGTAGTAAGGTAACGCCAACCCAACTCTCATAAAAAAATATTTCACCTCCTACACTTACCACATTCCCACCAACAATCGTGTAAAGAGTAACATCATACTCGTTACGGAAAAGCTGGAAATGATGGAAAATACAACACCCGAAAACAAGGAAAATTGTATGACCTTAAGTCGACCCCAAGTGTCGGCCATGAAGCCCCAAAAGTGGGACGTCAGTACCACACCAATGAAACCAATCGCATTGATAAGTCCATGTTCGGTGGTTGTCATTTCAATATCACACTTGGCTGAAGGTAAAACGAATGCCATGTTCAGAGCTTCGGTGAAGACACCCAATAGGGAAAAGCCGGTGGCGAATAGAAGGTAGTGGTGAAATCTTCCATTTCCTAGCGGAGAGTGATTTTGTGTGTTCGATTGTAGATGTTAACGGGTAAGGAAGGATATGGTTTTTAAGCGTTTAATGTACCAACAACGGTAGCAGCTTCTTCGAAGGTAGTCATAGTTCTCCGCAGGCTTTACGCGAGATCCCTTAACCAATTTTACAATTTGCTGCAGCACCAGTTGTTTTCAGAGACAGGGTGCTCAATTGTCTCAGTTTCTGATTGCCGCTTAACTGTTTCTGTCTATCTGTTATTTGATTGCACAAAGGAACGTGATTAATTAATTAATTTAATTGCTTATCTTTCACGACAAATTGCTAAACACATTCATTACCGGACTGGCTAACGACAGGCGTATCGGGCTCGTTCAACAAAGACACACCGCAAAATTAAATTGGGAAACCAGTCCGGGCTCGAAAACATTCAGTCGCAGTCTTAATAAAAACTGTAAACTGGTGAAGCTCAAATCAAGTTAGTTCACAAAGTTGTGACGCATTTCTTACTAAAAATTGTGAGATTAGTCTTCATTAGCACTACTGTCAAGACAAGAACTTTGCAAGATCATTTGCACTTCAAGCAAAAGTGGTACTCTAAATAGGGTACTGAAACTTGACAGTGCTCCAAAATTTTACACTGTAAAAAGAGTGGGAATAAAATTTCATATAAAAATTACTCTCTTTGGTAGCTGTCATAAATAGCACTTTTGCTTGAAGTGCATTGACTTTAGGCATGATTTGTGCCTTTGTGTGTAGCTACAAGTATCAGTCAACAAGAAACCTTTAAAGGGTAAATGTGACGCAAGTCCTTTAACTTACTTACAAAATAACTGATATCGCTGAGGGTGACGCAAGTTAGGAAGTGCCAGAGAAGAGGAATCATCTGTCATCCCAAATTTTAGGAACCTTCTTCTTCTTCTTCTTCTTTTTCAGCCTGTTTCTATCCACTGCTGGATGTAGGCCTCTCCAACTTCTTTCCATTTCGTACGATCCATTGCCATTTGCTGCCAGTTTGTACCTGCAATATTCTTAATTCCGTTTGTCCATCTCTCTGGTGGTCTACCTATAGCTCGTCTTTTATATGGTCGCCAGTTCATGATCTTTTTGGTCCAACGTTCGTCTGTCCTTCTTGCAATATGTCCCGCCCAGCTCCATTTCAGAGATGCTATTCTTTCCATGACATCAACGACCCTGGTTTGTTGTCGAATCCATTGATTCGTCATTCTGTCTCTGAGTGTTATTCCGAGCATACTCCGTTCCATGGCTCTTTGTGTCACTCTCAATTTATCTTCGGATGCTTTTGTTAAAGTTAACGTTTCCGCTCCATAAGTGAGCACTGGAAGGACACAAGTGTCGAAAACTTTGCGTTTCAGACTATTATTCATTTTGCTTTTGAAAATTAGTCTGAGTTTTCCGAACGCTGCCCATGCAAGACCAATCCTACGTCGTATTTCTGCAGTTTGGTTGTCCAGACCTAACTTCAGTTTATGTCCTAGATATACATAGCTGTCGACTCGTTCAATGACAGTGTCACCAATTTTGATTTCTCTATCGTCCCCGATGTTGGTCATGACTTTTGTTTTCGATAAGTTCATCTTGAGGCCAACTTTGCTCGCCTCTTCACTTAACTGTTGTAGCATAAGCTGAGCCTGACCTAGATTCGCTGCTATCGGTACAATGTCATCAGCGAAGCGGAGATTGCTCAGGTACTCTCCTTTTATCTTTATTCCCATTTTACTCCAGTTTAACTTCCTAAAAATACTCTGCAGAATCGCCGTGAATAATTTCGGTGAAACGGTGTCACCCTGCCTTACACCTCGGCCAATTCTGAATTTCTCCGTGCTCTTATGAAGTTTTATACATGAAGTAGCATTTTTGTACACATATCGAATTGTGTTGGAGTACCTTGAGTCTACTCTACATTCGTCTAATGCGTCCAATATCGACCATGTTTCCACTGAATCGAAAGCTTTTTCGAAGTCTATGAATAGCAAGACTATGTCGATGTTGTATTCACGACACTTCTCAATAAGCGTTCTCATCACCTGCAAATGGTCGTTTGTGCTGAAACCAGATCTGAAAGCAGCTTGTTCAACAGGTTGGTAGAAGTCGAACTTGTTAGTGTTCCTCTTCGTAATGATTTTCATAAACAACTTGTAGAGTGTTGACAATAGGCTTATGGGTCGGTAATTTTCCAGCTTTGTTATGTCTCCTTTTTTATGCAGCAATGTAATTACCGCATTTTCCCAGGCTTCTGGTACTTCTTCCCATTGGAGACATCGATTAAACAAAGCCGTGATTGCCTTTAATAATGAGTCTCCACCTAGTTTAATGGCTTCCACTGGAACACCATCTTCTCCGGGAGACTTTTTGTTTTTCATCTCGGCTACTGCAGCTTTGACTTCATCAACAGTTATGTCGGGCATATCCTCCGATCCCACGTTTCTTATTATTGGTCTATCTTCGGTTTCTTCCGTTGGGCTCTGTCTTGCTGAAGAAAACAAATTCTCATAAAATTCTGTTGCAATGTTTAATATCGCATTTCGATCCGTTTGGATCGTTCCTGTTTTGTCTCGTAATTTGAAGATTTCGTTTTTGGCGTTTGTCATTTTTCTCCGTAGGACTTTCATATTGCAGTTAGCTTCAATTATGTTTTGAGCCAATTGGACATTATATTTTCTTTCATCTGATCTCCTTGCTCTGTTGATACTTTTAGACAGGTTCCGGTATTCCACCGAATCTCGTCCTCCGTTTTTTACCAACTCTGCTCTGCTTGCGATCAGGTCTAATGTTTCTCTGCTGAGTTTTGATTCTTTCCCTTGGACGGATTTGCATTTGGATTTCATGAAACCCATTATTGTATCGACGATTTTGGTATTCAATTCGTCCAATGTTTCACATTGATTGTTGACGTTATCTAATTCGGCAGTCATTTTCGTAGCAAATTCTTCATTTTGTGTGTAAAGCCGTTGTACGTCAATCCTTTCACTTTTCTGAACTAGTTGTGATCTTTGAAATCTGGTATTTAACGTGACTCTTGCACGAACCATTCGGTGATCACTACCGGTTGAAAAATTGTTTAGGACCGTAACGTTCTTAACGGTTGACTTACAGCCAGTTATGATGTAATCGATCTCATTTTTCGTTACACCATCTGCACTAGCCCAAGTCCATTTCCGTTGAGGCTTTCCTGCAAAAAATGAATTCATTGCATACAAATTGTGTTGCTGTAAGAAGTTGAGTAAAGTATTTCCACACTCATTTCTTTGGTCGTTGCTAAAACTACCAACAGAAAGTTCGGAGTCTTCTTCTCGTTTTCCCAGCTTCGCATTGAAATCACCGATTAGATATTGGTAATGTGAAGGGTTTTCGTCCAGAGCTTTCTCGACATCTTCATAGAATCTTTCTACTTCTTCGTCATCATGAGTGGACGTGGGTGCGTAAACCTGAATTAATTTGACACTGTATCTGTTATTTATCTTCAGGCTTACGTATATCACTCGATCGGATATGCTTTTCGTGTGAATTATGCGATCCGACCACCGCTTGTTTATGAACAATCCGACACCGTGCATCAGCATCTGACTGTCACTTCCTCGGTAGAAGAATGTATGCCCTGATTGTAATTTCAGGCATTCCTCTCCAGGTTTTCTCACTTCGCTCACTCCCACAACATCCCATTTTATCTTTTCTAGCTCTTCTTCCATTTCTTGCATTTTTTGTCTTGACGACAATCTTCTTCTTCTTCTTCTTTTTCAGCCTGTTTCTATCCACTGCTGGATGTAGGCCTCTCCAACTTCTTTCCATTTCGTACGATCCATTGCCATTTGCTGCCAGTTTGTACCTGCAATATTCTTAATTCCGTTTGTCCATCTCTCTGGTGGTCTACCTATAGCTCGTCTTTTATATGGTCGCCAGTTCATGATCTTTTTGGTCCAACGTTCGTCTGTCCTTCTTGCAATATGTCCCGCCCAGCTCCATTTCAGAGATGCTATTCTTTCCATGACATCAACGACCCTGGTTTGTTGTCGAATCCATTGATTCGTCATTCTGTCTCTGAGTGTTATTCCGAGCATACTCCGTTCCATGGCTCTTTGTGTCACTCTCAATTTATCTTCGGATGCTTTTGTTAAAGTTAACGTTTCCGCTCCATAAGTGAGCACTGGAAGGACACAAGTGTCGAAAACTTTGCGTTTCAGACTATTATTCATTTTGCTTTTGAAAATTAGTCTGAGTTTTCCGAACGCTGCCCATGCAAGACCAATCCTACGTCGTATTTCTGCAGTTTGGTTGTCCAGACCTAACTTCAGTTTATGTCCTAGATATACATAGCTGTCGACTCGTTCAATGACAGTGTCACCAATTTTGATTTCTCTATCGTCCCCGATGTTGGTCATGACTTTTGTTTTCGATAAGTTCATCTTGAGGCCAACTTTGCTCGCCTCTTCACTTAACTGTTGTAGCATAAGCTGAGCCTGACCTAGATTCGCTGCTATCGGTACAATGTCATCAGCGAAGCGGAGATTGCTCAGGTACTCTCCTTTTATCTTTATTCCCATTTTACTCCAGTTTAACTTCCTAAAAATACTCTGCAGAATCGCCGTGAATAATTTCGGTGAAACGGTGTCACCCTGCCTTACACCTCGGCCAATTCTGAATTTCTCCGTGCTCTTATGAAGTTTTATACATGAAGTAGCATTTTTGTACACATATCGAATTGTGTTGGAGTACCTTGAGTCTACTCTACATTCGTCTAATGCGTCCAATATCGACCATGTTTCCACTGAATCGAAAGCTTTTTCGAAGTCTATGAATAGCAAGACTATGTCGATGTTGTATTCACGACACTTCTCAATAAGCGTTCTCATCACCTGCAAATGGTCGTTTGTGCTGAAACCAGATCTGAAAGCAGCTTGTTCAACAGGTTGGTAGAAGTCGAACTTGTTAGTGTTCCTCTTCGTAATGATTTTCATAAACAACTTGTAGAGTGTTGACAATAGGCTTATGGGTCGGTAATTTTCCAGCTTTGTTATGTCTCCTTTTTTATGCAGCAATGTAATTACCGCATTTTCCCAGGCTTCTGGTACTTCTTCCCATTGGAGACATCGATTAAACAAAGCCGTGATTGCCTTTAATAATGAGTCTCCACCTAGTTTAATGGCTTCCACTGGAACACCATCTTCTCCGGGAGACTTTTTGTTTTTCATCTCGGCTACTGCAGCTTTGACTTCATCAACAGTTATGTCGGGCATATCCTCCGATCCCACGTTTCTTATTATTGGTCTATCTTCGGTTTCTTCCGTTGGGCTCTGTCTTGCTGAAGAAAACAAATTCTCATAAAATTCTGTTGCAATGTTTAATATCGCATTTCGATCCGTTTGGATCGTTCCTGTTTTGTCTCGTAATTTGAAGATTTCGTTTTTGGCGTTTGTCATTTTTCTCCGTAGGACTTTCATATTGCAGTTAGCTTCAATTATGTTTTGAGCCAATTGGACATTATATTTTCTTTCATCTGATCTCCTTGCTCTGTTGATACTTTTAGACAGGTTCCGGTATTCCACCGAATCTCGTCCTCCGTTTTTTACCAACTCTGCTCTGCTTGCGATCAGGTCTAATGTTTCTCTGCTGAGTTTTGATTCTTTCCCTTGGACGGATTTGCATTTGGATTTCATGAAACCCATTATTGTATCGACGATTTTGGTATTCAATTCGTCCAATGTTTCACATTGATTGTTGACGTTATCTAATTCGGCAGTCATTTTCGTAGCAAATTCTTCATTTTGTGTGTAAAGCCGTTGTACGTCAATCCTTTCACTTTTCTGAACTAGTTGTGATCTTTGAAATCTGGTATTTAACGTGACTCTTGCACGAACCATTCGGTGATCACTACCGGTTGAAAAATTGTTTAGGACCGTAACGTTCTTAACGGTTGACTTACAGCCAGTTATGATGTAATCGATCTCATTTTTCGTTACACCATCTGCACTAGCCCAAGTCCATTTCCGTTGAGGCTTTCCTGCAAAAAATGAATTCATTGCATACAAATTGTGTTGCTGTAAGAAGTTGAGTAAAGTATTTCCACACTCATTTCTTTGGTCGTTGCTAAAACTACCAACAGAAAGTTCGGAGTCTTCTTCTCGTTTTCCCAGCTTCGCATTGAAATCACCGATTAGATATTGGTAATGTGAAGGGTTTTCGTCCAGAGCTTTCTCGACATCTTCATAGAATCTTTCTACTTCTTCGTCATCATGAGTGGACGTGGGTGCGTAAACCTGAATTAATTTGACACTGTATCTGTTATTTATCTTCAGGCTTACGTATATCACTCGATCGGATATGCTTTTCGTGTGAATTATGCGATCCGACCACCGCTTGTTTATGAACAATCCGACACCGTGCATCAGCATCTGACTGTCACTTCCTCGGTAGAAGAATGTATGCCCTGATTGTAATTTCAGGCATTCCTCTCCAGGTTTTCTCACTTCGCTCACTCCCACAACATCCCATTTTATCTTTTCTAGCTCTTCTTCCATTTCTTGCATTTTTTGTCTTGACGACAATCTTCTTCTTCTTCTTCTTTTTCAGCCTGTTTCTATCCACTGCTGGATGTAGGCCTCTCCAACTTCTTTCCATTTCGTACGATCCATTGCCATTTGCTGCCAGTTTGTACCTGCAATATTCTTAATTCCGTTTGTCCATCTCTCTGGTGGTCTACCTATAGCTCGTCTTTTATATGGTCGCCAGTTCATGATCTTTTTGGTCCAACGTTCGTCTGTCCTTCTTGCAATATGTCCCGCCCAGCTCCATTTCAGAGATGCTATTCTTTCCATGACATCAACGACCCTGGTTTGTTGTCGAATCCATTGATTCGTCATTCTGTCTCTGAGTGTTATTCCAAGCATACTCCGTTCCATGGCTCTTTGTGTCACTCTCAATTTATCTTCGGATGCTTTCGTTAAAGTTAACGTTTCCGCTCCATAAGTGAGCACTGGAAGGACACAAGTGTCGAAAACTTTGCGTTTCAGACTATTATTCATTTTGCTTTTGAAAATTAGTCTGAGTTTTCCGAACGCTGCCCATGCAAGACCAATCCTACGTCTTATTTCTGCAGTTTGGTTGTCCAGACCTAACTTCAGTTTATGTCCTAGATATACATAGCTGTCGACTCGTTCAACGACAGTGTCACCAATTTTGATTTCTCTATCGTCCCCGATGTTGGTCATGACTTTTGTTTTCGATAAGTTCATCTTGAGGCCAACTTTGCTCGCCTCTTCACTTAACTGTTGTAGCATAAGCTGAGCCTGACCTAGATTCGCTGCTATCGGTACAATGTCATCAGCGAAGCGGAGATTGCTCAGGTACTCTCCATTTATCTTTATTCCCATTTTACTCCAGTTTAACTTCCTGAAAATACTCTGCAGAATCGCCGTGAATAATTTAGGTGAAATGGTGTCACCCTGCCGTACACCTCGGCCAATTCTGAATTTCTCCGTGCTCTTATGAAGTTTTATACATGAAGTAGCATTTTTGTACACATATCGAATTGTGTTGGAGTACCTTGAGTCTACTCTACATTCGTCTAATGCGTCCAATATCGACCATGTTTCCACTGAATCGAAAGCTTTTTCGAAGTCTATGAATAGCAAGACTATGTCGATGTTGTATTCACGACACTTCTCAATAAGCGTTCTCATCACCTGCAAATGGTCGTTTGTGCTGAAACCAGATCTGAAAGCAGCTTGTTCAACGGGTTGGTAGAAGTCGAACTTGACGACAATGTTCTGGCATTATATGTGGCAGTGTATAATTCGTTATGGCTTCGTTTGAAGGTTTTTAGCATTAAAACACCACGCTTGCTACTGCGGGTTGGTGAGTATGAAAGCTTTACTTTGCTCGCCCCCGGTAATCCTCGAGCTCTGACCCGCACATTTCTGCACGTTCCGGGACCACCGTGCCTATCAAAGTGCACAGTGCCCGACGGGGTAGTGTTACTCTTTTTGAACATTCTTTTCCATAAAGCTTTGCCCATTCTTTTGAACCTATCTGAGCAAAAGGTTATTCGTCCTTTAAAAGCTTAACCTAGTAGCTAATAAGAATTCTGGGATCGTTCTATCCTTTGGCTTCCTGATCGTGTTGTTCCACCTCAACGTTGGTCCCTTAACCCCAATTCTTTCGGCTTCCAGCTCACGATTCATTCAACCTTAAGATTGATCTATCTAATCCTATCTTATTTACTGCTACGTCCTCGTTAAACTTCATTCCCTCCACTCTTTTTCAAACTGGCTTGGGACAGTCTTTGGCGGTGTTAGGAACCTAGTGGAAGTTAATCTTCAATGCTCCCCACAATTTCCAACAAAGAACACATCCCAAAACAACACACGCCTTTCACCGCATTACCATCCACATTATACACCAAAATATACAACACACACACACACACACACACACACACACACACACACACACACACACACACACACACACACACACACACACACACACACACACACACACACACACACACACACACACACACACACACACACACACACACACACAAAACACGCTGTTATATGTCTTTTGTTTGGAAACTTCCGGGAGCCCTAGCTCATAAAAGCTCTTGCGTATGCCCATTTTTTAAAATCCTATTTTAATCTAGCGCCCAAGACTACAACCAAAATTTCAGGAAAATCTATAAAAACATTTATCAGTTACTGGATCCACTTTTTCACATAGCAACTATCTTATTGACCAACTAAGGTAGCCAATTTCAGTTATGCCGTTTTCATAGCAGAGCAAAGTTTGCACACATCGAACGTGAACAAATGAAAGTTTTTTCAAACCTTCATTAGCCACACACATGCGACTATGGTTGATTCTTCTATAGATACGAGGTGCAATGTATCTACATCTGTTGAATTTTCAACCACCAGATGACTAAGTCATCAATTATATGTGGTTGAATCGAATGCTAAGCATTCAGCACATCAACAACAAATCCGTGCCATTAGACAGGCAACAATGACTGGCCACGAGTTAGCAAGTGTTTGGTGATGAGTTGAAACTTCATTTCAACTATGATTCGCTAGACTTGTTCGTGTGCAAATCGGTATAGTGTTCTTAGAGCATTGTATCGAGTACCACTGTCGCCATGGCCTGATGAGAAATGGTATTTTTGAACTGCATATTAATGCAACACGTCGAAAGACGTATTTAAATTTTCTCTCAGATCGAAACAGTGGTCGAATGTCTTATGCTGTTTTCATACAAAAACCAAAATTTTGAAATTCAATTTCTCAGCCAAATCGTAACCTATTTTAACGTGTAATAGCTCGTTGAACTCGTATCGATGCCTAGATTCTAAATATCTAAGTTTCGATGGGCGTCGTTGGTGTTAGTTAAGGATTGAAGGCAAAAAGTTGCTGTAAATATGCTCCGCCGTCCCCAAAAAATTTTACAACTTTTTTGGTAGTGCACTTGCGTCACGCTAACAGTATCCTTACATATCGGCATACGAAGTGTCAATGACATTGGCTTTACATCTTTCTTATCCTCAGTAACAAGTACTCGTCAACTCGTCCTCTATATTCTGTCAATTTATGACGCAGACGAGATTAATGTGGCCTTGGAATCTCGTTAGCACTACGCTATGGATGTAATGTTTGTATCCCGCATGAATGTCGTTGTACTGAAGCAGTTGTAAACTCAGATGGCATACACGGTCTATCATGCAAATTGAGCGCAGCTAGATTTGCAAGACATGCGGAATTCAATAATATAATCAAATTATCACAATGCTCAGCTCAAGTCCCGGCGAGATTAGAACCACCTGGACTAAACCATCAGAACAACGAGAAACAGGATGGCATAACTTTAATACCTTGGTCCTATGGTCTTTTCTCAACATGATATGCCACTTGTAATGATACTCTGGCGCCTTCATATATTGACATATCAAGTACATCTTGCGGTAAAATTGACGAAAAATTTGCTAAAGGGAAACGTAACAAGTACAAGAACCTGTTAGCTAACTACAATAATTTGTTCGTTCCTTTTGCAATTGAAACACTGGGAACCATTTGTGACGAGGCAAAACAATGTGTATACAATAAATGGAAAAAGAATCGAAGACTTATCAGGTGAACCAGGGTCAACCCAATATCTGTTTCAAAGAATTAGTGTGGCATTACAAAATTACAATGCTGGCTGCGTGATGGGCACACTACCAGAATCAAAATCTCTGGACGAAATATTTTTATTGTAATTCAAAAAACTTTTGTTTAAGGCCCGTCATAGGGAAATGACAAGACAGTTTCCCGAAAATGTATGGAAAATTTTATCACAAAAATTCACCGAAAAAATTCAAAGAAACTCCCTCTTATGCTTTCCACTGTATTCAGACATAGTCTCTTTAGGTCGCCAAGGCATATTTGAACACTAAACACTTTTTACTCGATGCAAAAACAAAAAGTACTAGAATGAATGTTTGCTGCGTTCACTTCGGCGGTAAAGTATCTTCATTCAAGAAAGTGTCGTACATTTTAACGATGGTAAACATTTATTAACCCGTTTTCTCCGGAATTAAAAACAAGTTTAAATTTACCGCTAAAATTTCAGCATTTAATTTGCGTAAAAAAAGAATGATGTCGCTGTTGTATAATGGCAACTGTCATTACATAACCTCTTTTGATTGTTTTGTTTCTAATTGGAATTCTTACCGTTTTCGTTGCATATTCGACAGATTGTTTCAGCTTTAATGAGACAAACTCACCAATTCCTGTCTTTTCGTTCGGAACACAGGTCGTTATCTCCTAACTTGAAGAAAAAGAAAAAACCGGAGACTTTCTTTATCACAAAACATTCTTTATTGTCGGCAGTGCATCACTGCAAAATGTGGTAAGACTCAAAACAGGGGACACATAGTCCCACATCACATTTTATACATTCAGTCCGAACCTTGGACTTACAATTGTTGCCGCGGCATCGTCGCGGTTTGTTGTTGCGTGTGTTTTTTACAAAATGTGCAATTTTGTCGAAGCGCATGGAGTTACTCGATGATTCGTTTGTAACGTCGATTTTCGGTTTCCTTCCAGCTGCTTTCGGCGGTTGACTATGTGCTGACAAGTACGACATTGCGAGGTTACGTCGATATTTCAGCTGGACAAGGTCGGGATTTTGTTTTCGGGCTAACTGCCAAGCATTTTGGACTGATGCATCCAACATCCAGGTAAACAGTGGCCACCACCATTTCTTTCCACGGATGGAGACTCGATAAGCATTGATATTCTGATCAGTTCGGTCGGTGCCCCCCATGTTGGTATTGTAATTGTTGATTGCGTGAGGTATTGGTACTTGTATGTGCTTTTTATCGGTTTTACACCACCTCTTTACAAAACCTTCAGGATTGGCCGCGAAACGTGTTGACGCTACTGTTACGACTGAGTTATCTTTCCATCGACTTACGAAAACTTTGTCACCGGACACTTTAGCAGTGGCAACTTCAGTGAATCCTCTTTGCTTCTTTGCAAATTTTTTGACATCGGTTAACGGGCAATCCTTCCCCAGGCGGTTGGCTCGAATCGTGCCAGTACAATTGTAGCCACGGCTTTTTAGCTCTTTGCATAGCGCGATTGATGTGAAATAGTTGTCGCAGTAAAAGTGATATGGATGCAGCGACTTGTTGATTGGATACTTGTCCAAAATATTTAACAACGACGACGCAGACTTGCCGAACTGCTTCTCCATTTCTTCATCACCTTGATATGTTTTTCCTTGGTACGGGTCAAATGCAACCAAATATCCAGACGGCGTGTTGTGGCAGAACACCTTATATCCAAACCTGATGGGCTTATCTCTGATGGACTGTTTGCAGCCATGATTTCCGAAATACTCGACCATCGCTTCGTCATGCGATATGGCTTCGGTTGGTGAAAATTGTTTCATAAATTTCTTTTGTAGGTGAGAAATGATCGGTCGCAATTTCGAGTATTTGTCGCTTTTGTCCAAATTTTCATCAGATGCAAAATGTAGGGATTTCATAATGTTATCGAATCGGTCTCGTCTCATAGATTCATATATCGCATCATTGCGCAAGTCCTTGCCTTTGCTCCAATACATAGCTTTACTAGGTAATGGATTATATCCAGAGATTATTAAAATAGCGAAGAACGTTCTCAATTCAGCCTTGCTGAGGTTTATGTCCGGCCAATTTTTTGAACTGCAGTAGTTTGAGCTCTCAGAAATTATCAATTCAAGCAAATCATCGTCGAAAAAGAGTTCAAAGTAATCATTTGCATTCATATTGTTTTGATCAGTTGAAGTAACAGTGAATCCAAACCCGGTTTGAGTAACATCGGTTTCACCTCCCAGTGACCAATCAATTCCACTCTTTTTAGAGCTTTTACCTCCAGAACTGTCATCAGCCTTCCGAATGTCATTGTTACGTTTAACGTTGCACTGAGAAACTTTTTTGATTTTCGATCGCTTCGGTAAATTACCGTCTATGTCAATAACAGCCCCCTTTCTTTTCAAAACATTCTTGCTTTTCACAGCCTGCACACCATCATTATCACAGTTTATATTTTTAGGATTTTGCTTCGAGTTATCATTGTTTTTCTGTTTATTCTGTTTACAGATTGTCCTCGAGTTATTCAAGCTCACCTTTTTAGAATTTATCACAGATGTATCACCGTTTTCGTTTTTAGGAACATAATTATCACATCGTTTTCTTTTTACGGCTGTTTTCATCGCTGTTGTATTGTTCAAATGCCGCTTTCTGAGCCTCATTGGGCTTTTTCGGATTGTTTCTTTTCTGCTTGCTTTCTTTTCGGCAGGCAGCTGAAGTAATTTCTTGGAAACAACATTACAGTTTCCGTCCATAAATTCATCATCTGATGCTTCATTTACATCGTTAGGTGGCTGGATGTAAATGTTTTGAACATCGTCGACTTCCAAATCGTCCAAAATATCTGCTAAATTCATACGTCTGCAAAAGATACGTTTGGAAATTCACGTTAGGATTGTTGCTGTCATAACAACTGCAAAAACAAGCAGGTTCAATAATCTCTGAAATCCCTAAATTCAAAAACAAATACTCGAACCGATCATTTTGCGACCGTTTGCGACGCACAATGCAAAATTGCAATGTTTGCGTTTTGCTAACATTTAGACCCTATCTCACATCGAATCGTTGGTTTTTGTATATTCAGTTGTTAGCAATCTTATGTGAAATGATTTATTCAATAAATAATTGTAAAGTTGTTGAATTTTCGTATTTTAATTATAAAGGTTGTTACTTTTTCTTTCGAGCTGGTGCCATTTTGTAGCAGTTATGATATACGCGTGTAGTATACTGTCATATTCTCTTTCAAAATGCAACAAAGTGGCTCGTAATCATTTGAAACATATGAGACAGGTGGCGCTGAAAGTTGCTTTTCGAAGCCGTCCGCGTATGCGAACACTAGGAGAAAACGGGTTAAAATTGTAACATATCCCACTTCTTTTGTAAGCTAACAAGACTTCGCTGAGTCTATTTGTGCCACCTCTTTGAATAAAAATATCGGCTGAGGTCGAATAATTCTCCACTGAGCTTTGACAAACCTCTAATGAAATGAAGAATTTGCTACGAAAATGACTGCCGAATTAGATAACGTCAACAATCAATGTGAAACATTGGACGAATTGAATACCAAAATCGTCGATACAATAATGGGTTTCATGAAATCCAATTGCAAATCCGTCCAAGGGAAATTATCAAAACTAAGCAGAGAAACATTAGACCTGATCGCAAGCAGAGCAGAGTTGGTAAAAAACGGAGGACGAGATTCGGTGGAATACCGGAACTTGTCTAAAAGTATCAACAAAGCAAGGAGATCAGATGAAAGAAAATATAATGTCCAATTGGCTCAAAACATAATTGAAGCTAACTGCAATATGAAAGTCCTACGGAGAAAAATGACAAACGCCAAAAAAGAAATCTTCAAATTACGAGACAAAACAGGAACGATCCAAACGGATCGAAATGCGATATTAAACATTGCAACAGAATTTTATGAGAATTTGTTTTCTTCAGCAAGACAGAGTCCAACGGAAGAAACCGAAGATAGACCAATAATAAGAAACGTGGGATCGGAGGATATGCCCGACATAACTGTTGATGAAGTCAAGGCCGCAGTAGCCGAGATGAAAAACAAAAAGTCTCCCGGAGAAGATGGTGTTCCAGTGGAAGCCATTAAACTGGGTGGAGACTTCTTATTAAAGGCAATCACGGCTTTGTTTAATCAATGTCTCCAATGGGAAGAAGTACCAGAAGCCTGCTGCATAAAAAAGGAGACATAACAAAGCTGGAAAATTACCGACCCATAAGCCTATTGTCAACACTCTACAAGTTGCTTATGAAAATCATTACGAAGAGGCACACTAACAAGTTCGACTTCTACCAACCTGTTCAACAAGCTGCTTTCAGATCTGGTTTCAGCACAAACGACCATTTGCAGGTGATGAGAACGCTTATTGAGAAGTGTCGTGAATACAACATCGACATAGTCTTGCTGTTCATAGACTTCGAAAAAGCTTTCGATTCAGTGGAAACATGGTCGATATTGGACGCATCCGACGAATGTAGAGAAGACTCAAGGTACTCCAACACAATTCGATATGTGCACAAAAATGCTACTTCATGTATAAAACTTCATAAGAGCACGGGGAAATTCAGAATTGGCCGAGGTGTAAGGCAGGGTGACACCATTTCACCGAAATTATTCACGGCGATTCTGCAGAGTATTTTTAGGAAGTTAAACTGGAGTAAAATGGGAATAAAGATAAATGGAGAGTACCTGAGCAATCTACGCTTCGCTGATGACATTGTACCGATAGCAGCGAATCTAGGTCAGGCTCAGCTTATGCTACAACAGTTAAGTGAAGAGGCGAGCAAAGTTGGCCTCAAGATGAACTTATCGAAAACAAAAGTCATGACCAACATCGGGGACGATAGAGAAATCAAAATTGGTGACACTGTCATTGAACGAGTCGACAGCTATGTATATCTAGGACATAAACTGAAGTTAGGTCTGGACAACCAAACTGCAGAAATAAGACGTAGGATTGGTCTTGCATGGGCAGCGTTCGGAAAACTCAGACTAATTTTCAAAAGCAAAATGAAACGCAAATTTTTCGACACTTGTGTCCTTCCAGTGCTCACTTATGGAGCGGAAACGTTGACTTTAACGAAAGCATCCGAAGATAAATTGAGAGTGACACAAAGAGCCATGGAACGGAGTACGCTTGGAATAACACTCAGAGACAGAATGACGAATCAATGGATTCGACAACAAACCAGGGTCGTTGATGTCATGGAAAGAATAGCATCTCTGAAATGGAGCTGGGCGGGACATATTGCAAGAAGGTATTGCAGGTACAAACTGGCAGCAAATGGCAATGGATCTCGTACGAAATGGAAAGAAGTTGGAGAGGCCTACATCCAGCAGTGGATAGAAACAGGCTGAAAAAGAAGAAGAAGAAGGTTTGTGAATGCTCAGCGGAGAATTATTAGACCTCAGCGAAGGTTTGTGAATGCTCAGTGGAGAATCATTCGACCTCAGCCGATATTTTTATTCAAAGAGTTGGCATAACTAGACTCAGCGAAGTCTTGTTAGCTTACTAAAGAAGTGGAAGAGGTTACAATTTTAATAAATGTCCACCATGGCTGAAATGCCCGACACTTTTTTGAATGAAAATATTTTACCGCCGAAGTGAACACAGCAAACATTCATTCTAGTACTTATGGTAGCGGAGTGTCACAGTTGTGTCGAAATATTTTCTGTGTTTTTGTCGCGACAAAACAAAAAAAAACTCGAGTAAAAAGTGTTTAGTGTTTAAATATGCCTTGGCGATCTAAAGAGACGGTGCACGAATACAATGGAAAGCATCATGGGTGAGTTTCTTTGAATTTTTCGGTGAATTTTTGTGATAAAATTTTCCTTTTAAAGCATTTTATTCAAATAAATGACTTGAAAAATCCTTACATGTACTGAAAAATACGTATATGCATTTTTTTTCACTCGGGCACGGTAGCCCATCCGGACCTGTGGTATTGATGATGCTTTATAAAAGCTGGTTAAACATTTTATGCAAAAAAAATTGTGTTTCACGTCACATGTTCGAAAATTTTAATTTCATTTTATCTTCATGTGACTTGGCTTATACGGATAAACCAATAAATTAATTAATTGGTACACACATATCCATGGAACGTCGAATTCATTTTTGTTTTAAATTCATGAAATTAGTCGAATTTCGATCATATGCAAATGAATGCCAATTAATATGGTAATAGTTTGAAAATATTATACCAAAATTTTCGCGAAATTTATATGCGAAATATTCGACGAAAAATGTTTCACTTCGTGAAATTTGATGATTATTATGTGACATTAATGTGTGTATATGAATATATATATACACGTATTTGGATGGCGCATTACCGGTACGTTTTATGAATAGTTGGCTCGTTAAAATTAAATAAATTTTTTATTTGTGTGTGCCAGGGTGCCGATTCACGAAACATTCGTAACTTAAGAATTCGTAATTTGACAGTTCTTACGGGATTTTATACATGCAACTGTCAAATTACGAATTCTTAGTGTTACGAACGCTACGACAATCTAAGCACAGTGGCCTATTAATATTGAACAAATTGAATTATTTCAAATCAAAAAGGATTAACAAAACATGTTTTGAGTTGGTCAACCGGTCTTAGGTGGCAAGACGCTCTTTAGTTTTTCATAATCTAGATATCATTCGTTGTTTCATTTTACATTCTGCTTTATCATGGGCGCGCGTTAGCATAGCGCCCGTGACGCAAGTCCTATTACTAGAAAAAATTTAAAAAAAAAATTTTTGTCGTAGACTGCAGAACCATATATACAGCAAATATTGAAGTTCTACAATTCAAATACAAATGACTCCAAATTACCATTAAAAAAAACTAGGCGTCCGTACGAGTTCAACGAGCTAACACACGTTCTTGCAGCTTAAAATTTGGCCACGCAAAAAATCTTCCAAGAAGCCCCATTTCCATACATTTTGGTCAATTTCAGTACTTTAAACGAAATGAAAAAATCCTATTGGAAAATATGCAAAACACAGGGAGTTAAATAATATAATTCATAGAACACTTCATTCAGCGAATGTCCCTGCAAAACTAGAGCCTGACGGGTTGTTCAGAGATGACGGAAAACGTTTAGACGGATTAACATTAATACCGTGGAAACGAGGTTCCTGTCTGGCATGGGACGCAACATGCGTGGACACTTTAGCGGCATCTTATATCAACATATCAAAGGTCAAAGCTGGTAGAGCAGCAGAAAAAGCAGCGTTGAGAAAGCACAATCTTTACAAAGCTATCAAGGAAAAGAATATCATTTTATTGCCTTTCGCTGTGGAAACATTGGGGCCATGGTGTGAGGAAGCGAAATCGTTCACCGATGAGCTCGGTCGCCTGCTCGTTGCTGCAACTGGTGAAAAACGTGCCACGAAGTTTTTTAAACAAAATATTAGCATTGCTATTCAGAGGGGGAATGCGGCTAGTATCATGGGTACTTTCGAGTCAGGTCGCAACTTGGAGGAGATTTATTTTTATTTTATAATTTATACAGTGAACGACATCTCAAATGTCTCACTGTCAAATTTTTCTGAGAATTTTATTGTGTCATTGCAAATTCACAATGACATTCTCTGAAAAAAAATGACAGTGAGACATTTGAGATGTCGTTCACTGTAATTGTATATATATATTTATTTGCTATTGAAAATATAAAACTATAAAAACATCAAAAATCCTACGTTACTTTGTTAGTCCGTCCGTCCGTCCGTCCGTGTTTCCTATCTTCTAAAGTCTTCTTTAGATTTTGTTGAAATTTTGGGAGTACATTCTAGTCGTCCTTCTAAGACATTCCAGAAAAAAAATTTGGGGGGAACCGGCCTCGTTTCGGAGCTAGGGCTCCTCGAAGTTCCCATATAGGCCCCATATAAGAACACCTTTGAGTGTGAGTGTGTGGATGGGTATGGTAGAACAAATTTGTTCGCTTTTGGTAAGCTCTGCTCGCCTCAATTTTTTTCCTAAATTTAGTATTTTTTAAATTTTTTACATTTTTTCACATTTTTTTAAATTTTTGCAAATTTTTCAATTTTTTCAAATTTTTCAATTTTTTTCAAATTTTTAAAAAATTTTCAATTTTTTTTAAATTTTTTAAATTTTTTAATTTTTTCAAATTTTTTAAATTTTTCAAACTTCAAATTTTTCAAATTTTTCAAATTTTTCAAATTTTTTCAAATTTTTTCAATCTACTAATTCTTCCAAAAGAACTGATATCAGTCAAAAACACTCAAAAGAGTAAAAGTGACGCAAGTCCCTGTGCATACTTCCAAAACAACTGATATCGCTGGAGGTGACGCATTCTGCGCTTGTACGCAAAAACTGTAACAGCAAAAATTTGACCAAAGAAATTCGAGAAACAAAATTTTACCAAAAAAATTTTGCGTCACAAGTGGCAGATGTTGAGGAAAGTACTTTTAAGAAATTTTTTAAAATAGGCAAGAATACGTCCTAATACGTCCGAATACTGTCAAGTTTGTATGAGATTTTTAGCTACGCTCGATGTATATAACAACAGCTTTATCGTCTTTATTTCTGCCTCCCACCGCCCATATTCCTTAATTTATAAATATTTGCAGGTAAAAGTGCGCGGCTCTTCTAAAGTGAACTAATTTTTTGTTTTACTCGGAAGAATAACCAGGCTAGCACCGAATGGTATCTGGAGCATGACTTCTCTGTTCGAAATTTCGTCATTAATAAATTAACTTTCGAAAGTTTTAACAACATGTTTTACAGTCAATTTTTGATGAATTTCCGGCACTCTGACTTCTTAAGTGAAGCCTTGGTCTTTGTTACACAAAATTGAGTTGAGTATGCCCAGCTGAAGGGAAACTTTTCTATGTGAACGAGAGCATGAATGGTGCGATATTCGGAACGCGGTAACGTTTTCAGATTACGTTTCGTAAATTGACACGTAAAAACCGTATTGTTCCCAGGCGCAATTTTAATAAATATCCCACTGCTCAACCGAGGGGAACAAATTAAGTAATGTTCATGTACTACAATTGATATTAGACCCATTCAAATAACACATCACCAACAGACGGCTACACAAAATATGGATGAAATAAAATCAAAGAAAAAAAAAAATATTTCCAACCCAATTTTACATCTCGCTTTGCCTATCCTATCTAGCCCGTCGTCCTCTGTCTATTCATGATAAAAAGAAAATATATTTTTCCCATAGAGATAAAATTTTATTCACGAACAAAGCAAAATGATCTTATTATAATCAAAAGCCCGTGCCAACAAACAAAATTTTAATGAAATCCTTATTATGTACCTTTAACGCTAAAAACTTTTCTTATGTATTCATACCATTCCGTATTATAAACCATCTCAACCGTACCATCATGCCATCATCATCGAAAAAACGAAGCAAAAGTGTGCTGTGTGTGTATGTGTGTGGTATAGAGAGAGTATCTCTTTTGCCTTAGCCCATACCATATCTCCGTTGGAAATACATGTGCCCCATGCTTTTTCATCGGATAAGTAATAGAAAAAGTCTGTTGTCACAGTTAAATTTATATAAAACATAAAATCCACCCTTCAAAATATTGTACCGTTACCGTATGGGATGATGGTTATACACTCGTCTCCAGTATTGTATTAGTTATGATATTATTGTATGTACACGCTGTACTCATCGAGAGATATAGTATATATGTGCTCAGTGTGTTACAACACTCCGAAAAGTGTGTGTATACTGGCAGGGCCTGTTTTAGCGAATTCGCTCGAAAATTCTTCACAATTCCCAAAAGCATCGATGCATAGCTAAGGGATCACTCATGGGATCATTCATAAATGACGTCCGATTTTTCCAGTGCTGCCAGCAGATTAATAACTCGCAAATTATGCTTTCTCTAGAGTTAATGTGTTCTACTACTGGGCTATTTGGGTAGGTAAATCAACATAACACACGTTTGACTCACGAATATGCATATTTATCGACTTAGTATTGATTTAAATGTAATTAAATTAAAGAATTAAGGCTTCCGCGGTTTCTTGACAATTCTCTAAATTCTCTTTAAAAAAAAAAAAAAATTTCTTACGAAAATTCTTGAGAAACAGTCTCTGGCCTATACTCTAGCAATGTATAAGCAATAAGGATATTATGTGCAGTCATGTAGGAGCTTGAACGTGTCAATTATGGTTAAATTTAAAGTTCTTTTAGACACGAATGTTACATAAAATCAGAAGGAAATTTCTTGAGCTTGAGTGTGGTTAATAGACATTGAAAAGCCATATATTCAAAAAATTTCGGGTTTTTTTTTGCTGCTTCTGCCTTCGGTTCTGTTGTTCCCTTTTTTTCTCTCGTCTTCTTCAAATTTTATGGGAAAGATGAGGGTTAACCAAATTACCATGTATTTTATGTATTATTAGGTAGATGAGTTATGCAATATAAAATATTATTGACGTGTGACGACATAATTTTATGTGCGAGAACATATTGATACTAATCGGAGAAATGAAAATGTTTTCCCGATGTTTTCAGTATTTCATTCAACGCCTTTCCGCTTGCTTGACCGATAACTTTAAGCTTATCGTCATTACATTGATTAAATCTGGTACTTCCTTTGTTTCAAGTATCGCTTATGGTCAATTTTTTGCTTCTTTTTTTACCAATTTTCCTTTCTGTATTTAAGGGAGCAGTGGTTGGAGCTACATTGCTTCTTCTGAAAGATTGAATGATTCTAGCAGGAGTAGGAACACCGTCGGGTTTCAAGTAACCAACGGTTGCATGATGTATGTGTATTTTGTCGTCGAAATTTTCTTTTTCGTGACGGGACGAAACTTTTTAGACCCGTACGAAGTACTGGGGTCTTATAGGTTTACGCATAAGTTTGTAACACGTCGAATTGGACTCCCTGAGTAAGGGGAAACCTATTGTGGTTGTCTAGAGATGCCAAATCAGTGAAAAAAAAATGTCCGTCTGTCTGTCCGTCCGTCTGTCTGCACGATAACTTATGTCAAAAGACAGGCTAAGTTCGAAGATGAGTGATTTTGGATCGACCCCTCCCGAGCTGTGGCCCAATAAGTGCTTTACGGTTTTTCGAAGATATCTCCTGACATTTAAACGTTACACTTGCAAGTGATAAGTCAAATAAAAGGTATTTACAATACCGATCGACAAAAAAAAAGTTTTTGGAAATCTGATGACCGACTCGTGAGTTAGACCCCTTGGTGTGAAACAGGCACAGGGCGGCCACATTTGAACATATTTCGTCTGTTTTAGCTTTATTAGATAGGTATTGACCGTACCAATCAGGGAAAAAAAGTTTTTGAAATTATGTTCTCCGGAGCGTGAGCTAGGTCTCTTGGAGTGAGCTCTTATCTGGCTACTCGGCCGTACAGTGAATGTGGAGTATTTTGTCAATATCTCGAGTAAATTTTGACCGAGTTTCAAAGATATTAACGAATGTAAAGCGTCGGTAAAATTTCCGGTCTCCTAACAAAATGGCTGCCGGCGGCCATATTGGATTTTATTAAAAGTGATAAATAGTGGGAGAAATGGTACTAAGAGAGTTTCTGTTAACAGAGAAGTAATCGGTTATGTGTGAACGGTGTTTCAGGCATTCCATATATGGACATCTATATTCACCTATATTGAGCTATATACAGGCATATAGAGCTATATAATAGCATATTCCTCTGTGAAATGTTTATTTACAGTGAAATATAGGTAAATATAGCGGTATATAGCTATATAGTTTAAATAGGAATTTATGAACGTTGACTTCGTACGGGGCTATCTATGTTTTGTTTGGAAAAAATGTTTTCAAAAATATCGTTTTTCTGTCAGTGCAGTTTAGAAAGATTTTCCGCATTCGACCCAATTACTGCATCTCGTACATTGAGCGCATTCTACGTAGAATGTGTATTAACTCCCAATCAAGTTTTATTCAAGACACTCCAAAAAGCAATCAAATTGAAAAGTAAAGCACTTGACGAATGAACGTTTCTGCTCTATTTGAAGTAATTTCAATATAAACTATTTCTACTATAAATTGCATGAGAGTGTACTTGCACAATAAGTAAATAATCGACAAGTTTCTTATTTACTTGAAGTGCCATGTTGTCATGTTGTCATTACAAAAGATTCTGTGAATATCAAAAGTACCTTTACCGATGAGATACTGGTGGAAACGGAATGAATGCATTTTGATTAGATAATCTCTCGTAAACGGTCAAGTTCGATGCTTGATGGATGATATGTTTTGGATATTCGAATATTGTGCGAATAACCAAAGTATTATAAAGAAGCTATTGGCACAACGTCAGTCAGTCAGTCAGTCTACAGTCGTCGTGAACAGACGTGTCTGACACAACCGGCAAAAAATTTCTGTAAAATTTAGTTATTCAAAAGTAGAAATGGTAGAGAGGATTTGCAAATTGTGTAATGAAGAGTGTACAGACGGAGCAGAAAGGATTCATTGCTGGGGACCGTGTTCGGCGCCTTTTCATCCAAAATGTATTGGCTTCACTCCGGTTTCCTTGAAATTCTACAAATTGTGCGAAAGTCTGATTCTGCCACATCTGCCACTTTGCGACTTTTTTGGTAAAATTTTGGTTATTTCCAGTCAATTTTTTTTTGGTAAAAATTATTTGGCAGATGATGAGATAAAACTAAACCAGCTTGTTTGAACTAAAATTGGGTGTAAAATTTAATTTTTGCGTAACGAAGCTGAAAGCGTCAACTCTAGCGATATCATTCATTTTAGAAGTTGTACTTCAACGACTGCGTCACACTTTTCTCGAAGAGATTTTTGTTGGGATATCAGTCGTTTTAGAAGTGTAGTCAACACTGCTTTTTATAGCAGTTTACAGCTCTAATTCGAAAATTTGACGAAATTTGAAAATTTGACGAAAATGGAAAATTTGACGTAAATGGAAAATTTGACGAAAATGGAAAATTTGACAGAAATCGAAAATTTGACGAAAATGGGAAATTTGACGAAAATGGGAAATTTGACGAAAATGGAAAATTTGACAAAATTCGAAAATTTGACAAAATTTGAAAATTTGACAAAATTTGAAAACCGAAAATTTGACAAAATTTGACTAAATTTGAAAATTTGACGAAAACCGCATCATTTGTTATACCGGCAGTTGAAAAGTATCCCTTCCCGGTTCTACAACTCAGAGACTTTTTTGTTTTATTCCCACCAAATGCAATTATTGAGATATTCAAACTCCTATTTGTTGGGCACTCTTCACCTAAGAAATTGATACCTACATCTTCTCGAGCATCGTCTCAGTTCAACGAACATCCATTGGACTTTTTGCTCCATTTCATGAAAAATGCTCATAATGGAGATCGTCAGAGGTCAGTTCCTACGTGATGCAATATCGTCTGAACTTGAGAAGATGAAGTGTAACAATCTGTGAGATGAGGAGTGCTCAGCACACAAGACACAAGCACCTGGACTATTATGACACAAAAAATAACAGAAAAAACAAACCATTTCTCCACATTTCTGTCGGATTTTCTTTTATGAAAAGTTTTCGAGTCATATTAAAGACTCACAGTCGAAGTGAGAAACTTTGTCGTTTCGCACATGTTGTTCAACAGACCGAAAATAAAGTCTGTGCATAATCCATTACGACTATTAAAACCCCATAAAATCGAATGAAATCAAGGAAATTAAGTTTTGAGAACACACACTCTCGGAGACACACACAGATTACGGCATTACATAAATGCGTGTATGTAAAATCAATTAGGCTTATGTGATTTGTCTAATATGAGTATAATAAAATCGGGTCGTATGTGTATAATAAGAATGAAATGAAAGCAACCAACCAACCAACCAACCCACTCACCTATTTGTCTAACAAAATATAATTACATTTTGTCTAATGTAGATTTGCCTTTATTATTTAATCTGTTTAATTTATTAAGTACACCCCAAAGACATTGGAGATGAGATAAAGGTATGTTAATTGAATTAGAAAGACATCTTTTATACATAAACAGCAAGATAGGAGCGACATTTACTTCAAATATTGATTGTTAAATGCGAATACCATATCTACAGATGGATATATACCTAACAAGTGGAACAAGTACATCCATACGTATATCACACTTGTAACATTGTGTGTATCCACTTTGCTTTATATTAAGCTGCTTGTTCTTAGAAAATGAACAAAGTTTTTGACTGAAGTAAAAAGCTTCTCGTTCGTTAATTTCGTTTTGATGGAAACCATCCTTTCGAGTATGTGTGCGTCTGCTGTTTCGTTTTGTTTACATGCATGGAGTGGATGGAAGAGAGAAAAGTTTATTTATTATTCTTGATTTTATGAACCCAAGCCCAGTGTAAGTGGAAACATCTCTTTTCTATTAGTGTGAGATTCAACATCAAGACTAATGATAAGTGTTAATGTATTGGGATAAGCCCGAAAAGTTACCGAGTTAAGAGAACTTAAATAATTTGTAATTTTAGTAAGTTGATGTTCGATTGGGGATTCGGTTAGATTAATTTAGAAGCGGTGGAATGGTGCTACTGCTGTATGTGCAATGGGTTTCTGAGTTTACCGAGGACAATATCTAATTCTAACTACGCATAGTAACGCGAAGCAGACCTAATTCAAATTTTTATTTAGTTACTGTCAAATTAGTTGAATTAAGTGTTTTTCAATGCGAAGAGTCATTTACTTAACCTACACATAAGCCTAATATTTGGGAACTAATTCTCTAAATTCCCAAAATTCCCAAAAAATTCCCTAAAATTCTCAAAAATTCCCTAAATTCCCAAAAATTCCCTAAAATTTCCAAAAATTCCCAAAAAAAACAACAAATATTTCAGAACATATTGAATATAATCTAATTGAATTTGAAATAAAAATTTTGATGTGCACGGGTGAGGCACGAACTCACAACCTTCAACTTGCCGGGCTGATGCTCTAACCAATTGAGCTACCGTGGACATTTTTATTTCAAATCCAATTTTGAACCGTTGGTACAACACATGATGTGTGTGTTCTTTCTTCTATATGTGTATTTCAACCTCCATTAGATGTGGTAGTAATTCTAGTAATTCAAAACAGTCTAAAAAATTTCGGAAAAAGTCGCGATTTGCGTTTATCTCAAAAAATTTGCACACTATGCTTGATTGCATTCTCCTATGCTTGCAATACATTCTGTATTACAAGCGGTGTTCTCTGTGTTTAGAGTTCTGAAAAATATATCGATCTGATGTATACTAACTAACACAAACACATCTAATGGAGGTTGAAATACACATATAGAAGAAAGAACACACACATCATGTGTTGTACCAACGGTTCAAAATTGGATTTGAAATAAAAATGTCCACGGTAGCTCAATTGGTTAGAGCATCAGCCCGGCAAGTTGAAGGTTGTGAGTTCGTGCCTCACCCGTGCACATCAAAATTTTTATTTCAAATTCAATTAGATTCTAGTAATTCAAAACAGTCTAAAAAATTTCGGAAAAAGTCGCGATTTGCGTTTATCTCAAAAAATATTGAATATAATATATTCAGTAAATTGAGCTTAAGCGGCATATCGCCAAAACTGGAGGTGATGGTGATAGGGGAACAAGTGGTCTCCGATTTTAAGGAGTGATAGATTCGTCTTCAATTCTAGAGAATCGTATCTTTCATTTTTTTCGAACACTTTTTAAAATTTTCGGTTAAAGTGTTCAAAGGTGAAAGCATGTCAGAGGGTACCGAAAACCTTTTTGCGGCTATAACTCAAAAATAATTAATTTAAGAGCAGTCTACACTCCGACCTTCTATGAAAAACATTTTCGATGATAACTTCTTATTAGAATATTTTTTGAAAAAAGTGGTTTCATCGTTTGGTGCCACAACATATAAAGTTTCGATAGCCACCTTTTTTAATAAAAGTTTAGTTTTGTTATAAAAACTTTTTATATTTTTTTATAGAATTTAATTAAAAAAATCACTGCCATGATGAACTCACGTACGGAAACTCTAAAGAATCGAAATGTGATATTAGGTATCTGTCAGCTGATAGGAATATTTTGTTTGTTAGTGTTGGTTTTTTGGTTATCTCGGTGATTACAATTAAAACAAACTGTCAACAAATAAAACATCCCAATTTGTTAAGTCACAAAATTGTTTTTTTTTTCAAGCGCGAGATTTTTTGAAAATTGAAGCGGCTGAAATTAAAAATTTCAAATTCCACTTTTCCAATATCAATATGCATTTTCAGTGTGTTTTTGATGTGTTCATTGAAATAAAAATAATATGGACAAAGGCTCACGGTTTATTGTCAAAATTGATGCAGTCTACGCCGAGAAAACTCAAAAGTCCAAAAAATATCACAAAAAACACAAATTTTAGGAGCTTTGAGTTTTTTCTCAGTACACTACATCAATCTGGACAATTCCAGTGGCTATCGAAACATTATATGTTCTGGCACCAAACGATGAGGCCACTTTTTCAAAAATAATTCGAATAAAAAGTTATCATCAAAAATGTATTTCAAAGGGGGTCGGAATGTAGATTGCTCTTAAATTATTGTAGTGTTGTACTAATGTCGGCTTTGGAGAGACCTACAAGTAGAGTATATGCCCTGGCTGGTGCGAGTACATCGACAAGAATTATATCGTTCAGAGCATAATATTTGTGAACCAATTCTCAAAAGTTCACTAAAATTCAAAAAAAAATCCTATTTTTTTTTGCTTTTTCATAGTTTTTAAAGGTTTTTGAACTTTTCCTGATCTTTTACGAGCATTTAATTATAAAAATGCAAAGAAAAGAAATTTTTTGGGAATTTTTGGGAATTAATTCCCAAAATTCCCAAAAATTCCCTAAATTCCCAAAAATTCCCTAAATTCCCAAAAATTCCCCAAAATTCCCTAAATTCCCAAAAATTCCCTAAATTCCCAAAAATTCTCAAAAACGATTCCCAAATATTAGGCTCTGCATAGCAACGCTCTTTCGTTCTAATTAAAATTTGTCTGTTGTTTTTCTGTCAAATTTGACTGCAGAACAAAAGAAAAATTTGAATTAGCTCACCTCTGCGTTGTAGGCGAATTTATGAATGTATTTCTTCCAGGACTTATTTTATGTGTTCTTCTATTTTCTTCACAATCATTTCCTCAACATCTGTCACCTGTGACGCACTAGCGTCACACTTCCACTGTAAGTGGTTTTGAGCGATATCAGTTCTTTTGTAAGTATTAATTTATCTTAGATCGAAATTCGATCATCGAATTGCCATTAAAACATAGGGTTTTGCAGACCCTACTACGATTGCATCCACCTTGCAAGCTCAGCCGAAAGATAGGGCTAGGCACTTACAACGGCCATAGGCTCTGTCATAGTTCCTAAATGGGCGATAGAATCCGAAACTCTAAAAATTTGTCTTTCAAGCGAACTTTCTCGCTAGCACAATAGCTCAATAGCTTGAAACGATCGTAGCTCCGAAATTAAAACTTTTATGAAAATTCCCAGAAATATTGTACCAGCGGTTGTCAATATATGCGGAGGAAATAATAGGTGACTACCAGTGCGGCTTCAGACGCGGTAGATCTACCACGGATCAGATTTTCACTTTGAGGCAAATAATGGAAAAAGCATGGAAGTTCAACATTAATATTCACCAACTGTTCATAGACTTCAAACAAGCTTTGTTCGATATTATGAATGAATTTGGCATCCCAACCAAACTCATCAACTTAACCAAAGCGACGCTTACCAATACGAGATGCAAGATCCTGGCCGACAACACGCTTTCCGATGCCTTCTGTATTGAAACAGGAATTAGGCAAGGTGACAAGCTCTCAACTATTTTGTTTAACTTGGCGTTAGAGAAAGTTGTGAGAGCCATGTCAATGAACTGGACTGGCACCATCTTCTATACGAGTAATCAGCTAACGGCTTTCGCTGACGATGCTGACCTGATAGGAAGAGGGACACTAGCAGTCAAGGAACCTTTCATAGAAAGTATTCAAGTATTTAGGTTCGACATTAAACGTAACCAGTGATATAGAGGAGGAGATCAAAATGAGAATTACGCAAGGAAGCAGAGGTTCTATGCACTGAAACACCTGTTCAAAAGCTCACTTGTATCCCGTGCAACAAAACTCCGACTCTATAAAACTGTAGTTCGACCCATCGTCATGTATGGTTGTGAGACGTGGTCCATGACATCCAAACAAGAGCAGATGCTGAACTGCTTTGAAAGAAGAATCTTAAGATCGATATGTGGACCAGTACATGAAGCAGATTTGGGGTAAGCACAACAGGCCCACTGGAGGGTTAGGTGCAGGGGTTCGCCCCACCCACTCATACTAAACTAAACTAAACATGAAGCATATGGTTGGAGAAAACGAACGAATATGGAATTGTCCGAAATTTTTGGGAAGAATTTCATCACAGCTGCAGTAAAATCAGCGAGGCTCCGATGGGCGGGGCATGTGGCTAGGATGAATGATGACCGAACTGCCAAGAAAGCACTCGACAGGAAATTTGAAGGACGTAGACCGAGAGCGACCACGGAAGAGATGGATAGACTGTGTGGTCGAAGATACTAGATCATTAGGGGTCGCGGATTGGAGAAGTCTGGCCGAGGACAGAAACGAGTGGAGGAAGTTAGTAGAGTCAGCCAAAACCCGCTTGGGTTGACAAAGGCTACTAAGTGAGAAAGTAAGTATGAAAATTCCTTCAAATTAGTTTCTTAGAATTACGTCCTTGACATACCCTGAAAATTGTAGCAAAATGCACAGAGTAATTCAAAAGTTTCACCGTAGCAAAGTTAACAAAGTGACAGAGTTCGGTAAAATTCATCAATCTCAAAAATCCGTTTCTTCATACAAATTTCCAAATTTTGACATTTAATATCTAGTCCAAATCTTAGCCTATTTTGACGTGCCATAGCTCGATGAACTAGTATGAAAACGCCCAGGCTACGAATAAAATACTTTGGGGGTAGTAGGAGCAACGGCGGAAAGTCAAAAAGTTCGTGTATGTTCCTCACTTCCCTACAGAAAACATTTCTCAAATTTTTTCGTCTGTACGGACTTGCGTCACGGCCCTTCAATAACGTAGGGCATGAACGCAAAAACAAATGTGCACAATGGAAATGAATTGACTTGCTCATTTGATAAATGAAGACAAAAAAATGACGACTGCAATGACACAATCTATTAACCTTTCGCAGACGGCATATCAACAATTTCACTAGCGAATCTATCATTTTGTTTGATTTAATTATTTTCATGAGATTGAAATTTCAAATCTTTTACTTCATTTGTTTGAACATACGTTTTACTGTATAAATCCGCATTAATCACAGCTGAATGCAAGACTGATTTGTTGATTCACAAAGTCATTATTTATCGATAACAGATGATAGCCGTTCGTAACAGCGTATTGTATGTTAGTCGTTTCAAGTTATGTTAGTTTTATAACTTGCGTTGTAACTAATATGCAAATTTATAGTGAAACAGCACTCTAATATCGAAGTTTAGTTAAGCAAAAATACTCGTGATGCATTCGACGTAGCGAAAGATAAATGTTTAGGTCCGAAAGTCAATATTATTTTTTGCCTAGCAACATAGGGAAGATAACGCAAACGTAACTGCCTTGCACATAACTTAATATTCAAGCAACACAAGACGCTATGGGCGTTTGAACACTGCGTGACTTACTCTTTTAATTTCCGAATTTACTGAACTTAACAAAAATGCAATAAGACGTGTAACAATTCCGACCGATTCTGTTAACCAAAAGTACTGCAACCATTTTCATGACACCGCTACCGTAGATGTGCTTCACACGTACAACTGTTGATCAATTTTTTTTTGTTATTGACCTCGTATATAAAGACTATTTTGTACGGGAGATGTTTTTGAATATTTATTTGTTTTTTTTTAAACAAAAGCTGTGCAAACTCTGAGTGTATGTACGCATTATGTGAATGAAAATTTCAGAATACAAAGACTTACGAAGTTATTGACGGTTGTGTTGATACAATCGGTTGTTTTTCATTTGCTTTGTAAAACGATAGCCCTAGCATCAGACGCGCCGACTTTACTTTTTCCCGTCGGGGACAAGCTTGGGAATTTAGAAAATTCGCTTTAGAAAAAACCTTTATTTATCACTATTATCAAATGAATGTAACAATGGCAAACGTGTATAACTTTAACAGACACGGCGACTTCTACTTTCTCGTTGGGTGCAGTGCAGTAGGAACGCCACATTACTACAGTTTTCGTTAATCGACGTTCAAAATGTTTTCTTGGATTAATTCGAAATAGTAGTTCATATTCAAAATTCTCATTCTACAATTCAGCATGTCTTCAAAATTAAAACATAGCTAACGCCGACCCGTACGAAACACCTATTCGTATCAAAAGCCTTTAATGTGAAACTCTTCATTTCTCTTCCTTCATTTTCTTCTCTGCTGAAAAACTATTCTCCCTTTAAAATCACTTACATTATCCACTCTTTGCCTTGCTATCATCAACAAATAAATTGCCGGAGGCAATATAGACAGCCCCGTACGAAGTCAACTTTCATAAATTCCTATTTAAACAGCTATAAACATTACTGTGAAGTTAGTACATGAGAGAGCCGAGTAGATGAAAAGTGAACGGACCTTAAATTCTCTCAGTACTCCGAATATTTCCAATACTCCGAATACTCACAATCTCTCCTAATTAATAAAAAAAAGCGCTGGGATTGAACTCGGGTCCTCTCACGTACCAGTCCACAATAATTCTTCCGATCTAAATCGTTCATACCCATTAGAAGGTAATTGTCGTACACTTTCAACGTAGCATATGTTCCATATATAAGATATTAATTATCAGATAAGATATTATCAGGCAGGCAGTTACCCATGTCTTATTATACTCGTTTGAAAGCTTGTATCATAAGACATCTAGAAAAAAATTTTCAACCGAGTAACTGACTGCCTTCCCGAGATATCACTCCAAGAATTTTGTTCATTGGAATAATTGATTGGTCCAAGATGACCAGAAGGCAGGCAGTTACCCATATCTTATTATACTCGTTTGAAAGCTTGTATCATAAGACATCTGGAAAAAAAATTTCAACCGGGTAACTGGCTGCCTTCCCGAGATATCACTCCAAGAATTTTGTTCCTTGGAATAATTGATTGGTCCAAGATGACCAGAAGGCAGGCAGTTACCCATATCTTATTATACTCGTTTGAAAGCTTGTATCATAAGACATCTAGAAAAAAATTTTCAACCGAGTAACTGACTGCCTTCCCGAGATATCACTCCAAGAATTTTGTTCATTGGAATAATTGATTGGTCCAAGATGACCAGAAGGCAGGCAGTTACCCATATCTTATTATACTCGTTTGAAAGCTTGTATCATAAGACATCTGGAAAAAAAATTTCAACCGGGTAACTGGCTGCCTTCCCGAGATATCACTCCAAGAATTTTGTTCCTTGGAATAATTGATTGGTCCAAGATGACCAGAAGGCAGGCAGTTACTCATGTCTTATTACACTCGTTTGAAAGCTTGTATCATAAGACATCTAGAAAATTTTTTTCAACCGAGTAACTGACTGCCTTCCCGAGATATCACTCCAAGAATTTTGTTCCTTGGAATAATTGATTGGTCCAAGATGACCAGAAGGCAGGCAGTTACCCATGTCTTATTATACTCGTTTGAAAGCTTGTATCATAAGACATCTGGAAAAAAATTTCAACCGGGTAACTGGCTGCCTTCCCGAGATATCACTCCAAAAATTTTGTTCCTTGGAATAATTGATTGGTCCAAGATGACCAGAAGGCAGGCAGTTACTCATGTCTTATTATACTCGTTTGAAAGCTTGTATCATAAGACATCTAGAAAATTTTTTTCAACCGAGTAACTGGCTGCCTTCCCGAGATATCACTCCAAGAATTTTGTTCCTTGGAATAATTGATTGGTCCAAGATGACCAGAAGGCAGGCAGTTACCCATGTCTTATTATACTCGTTTGAAAGCTTGTATCATAAGACATCTAGAAAAAAATTTTCAACCGAGTAACTGACTGCCTTCCCGAGATATCACTCCAAGAATTTTGTTCATTGGAATAATTGATTGGTCCAAGATGACCAGAAGGCAGGCAGTTACCCATGTCTTATTATCCTCGTTTGAAAGCTTGTATCAGAGGACATCTGGAAAAAAAATTTCAACCGAGTAACTGGCTGCCTTCCCGAGATATCACTCCAAGAATTTTGTTCCTTGGAATAATTGATTGGTCCAAGATGACCAGAAGGCAGGCAGTTACCCATGTCTTATTATACTCGTTTGAAAGCTTGTATCATAAGACATCTAGAAAAAATTTTTCAACCGAGTAACTGGCTGCCTTCCCGAGATATCACACCAAGAATTTTGTTCCTTGGAATAATTGATTGGTCCAAGATGACCAGAAGGCAGGCAGTTACTCATGTCTTATTATACTCGTTTGAAAGCTTGTATCATAAGACATCTGGAAAAAAATTTTCAACATAACGTTTGAATGTCCGGAGATATCTTCCAAATACCCTAAAACACTTATTGGGCTCCGGAGAGGTCGATCCGAAATCACCCATCTTCGAACTTAGCCTGTCTTTTGACATTACCAAACGAGGAAAAAAAGAATTTTAGAAATCGGATGCGTTTTACTCAAGTTAGAGAACGGACAGACAGACAGACGGACATTTTTTTTTCACTGATTTGGCATCTCTAGACAACCACAATAGGTTTCCCCTTACTCAGGGAGTCCAATTCGACGTGTTACAAACGTATGCGTAAACCTATAAGACCCCAGTACTTCGTACGGGTCTGAAAAACATCGCTTACAATCACAAGAAATGACACAAATCTTTCATCGACATTTCGAATGTTACTTCGCGGTCATTAATCACAAGATTACTTTGCCTCTGTCTACCATCTGCCATCCTCCGGTAAACATGCATCTCAACCAGGGACTATTTTGAGAAATCGAATTTCTCAAAATTTCTCAAAGAATTTCTCAAAAATAGTCCCTGATCTCAACGCAAAAATATCTTTCACTCCAAGGCTCATTCGGATGATTTTGACGATATACTGTCATGTTCTATAAACCAAAACCCTTGGTAAAGGATTTTTCGTTTATAGAGGACCATATTGAAGCTAACCTCCTCGTCTTGAAACTGTTTGACAAAATGTCTTTTCGACAAATTACACGAATTTGCTATGAATTACCGAATCGGAAAACTCCACTTTCTTGTACTCAACAGAAAAAACTTATCTGTTGTCACTCTTCGACTGACATTCGTACAACCAACGGTTACAGACACAACCATCTATACTGATACTCAGAGCCGGATTAAGGTTTTCAGCGCCACGGGGCTATTCGTTTTCGAGCGCCAATTACAAAAACATGGCTTTTACTTTTCGTGAACGTATTGATAATAACATTAGTGTCGATATCCTAACAATATCCTAACGATCGAAGCGGAAAAATGGTAATAAGAACGTAAACTGAGTTGCAACATTCTGTAGCCTAGCTAAGTTTTACTTCAGTCGTAAATAATTATCTTGATCCATGACGGGTCTTGACGAAATAATAAGTTATTTGCCACGGCTAAAACTGACGGGCGATCTCTATGATACTCTTAAAAGAATTTTTGGCTCGTCTCTTGATAACACGATATCTTGAGGATTTCCATTTTTTACAACATCTTTTATAGCAGACAATAGGATTTACGATCGTTTGAAAATGTGAGTCTTAGCTTAAACAAGGTGAGAAATATTTGTTTTGAATAAAACAAAAGGAATGCGAATTTTGTAAGAATAAGTCAGGGTGCAGATTCTCGTATTTTCGTTACTTTAAGAATTCGTAACTTGACAGATCTCTTGGAATTTTATATACGTAACTGTCAAGTTACGAATATTTATGGTTACGATCACATGAGAATCGATGGACAGTTTTAATATATTTTTATAATCGCAAAAATTAATTGAAAAATTTAGTCAGTGAAAGGACCTGACATACCCATAGGCCTAGTTTTTTCATTTTGCTGATATTCATTTAAAACAGAAAGGAAGTGGAAAGTAACAGCGAGCGAAGCGAGGAAGGACTTTGTAGATTCTTTCCATCAAGAAACTTTCAAGACTATACATTCCGTGTGCAACTTTATTTTCCTTTCATGGTTGCGTGAATGAATTTTTAGACAAAATTCGTCGATCAGTAACAACTTTTTTTTTGAGGCAAGCAGATACCTTGAATTGATTTTGAATAATAATTTCACATGGTATTACCTCTAAATGACTTTTTTTAAGACATATGCTACCACGAATAAGTATGCTGAGAGAGCTGAAATCTCCCGATGATAAAACTGATTTACTGATCGGAAATAAAATGCCAATCAAGAATTTGAAGTTTAATTTTCCTGATTTCCCAGTATTCTGGACACAGTGGATATCAGGGATTTCCAAACAAGAAAATGTGAAAACTGTGATGCCTTATCATTTTAAGAGATGACATAAATGCGCCGCAGGCAAATTAAAAAAAAATCGGTAGAAGTAGTTTATTCTAATCAAACCAGTAAACTAAACACGATTCATCATTAATTTTCCAGCGCCACTTTTATCCAGCGTCAAGGGGCTAAGCCCCTAAAGCCCATCGTGTTAATTCGGCTCTGCTGATACTCAACACCCACTTCAGTCAAAATCGTGTTTACACTCATCCAAACCTGATCTGCGAAATTACTTAAAGCATTCTGTCACCTGACGTGACACAAATTCCTTCGCCGGCGACCATCAACGATGCTCAGTCCTTCAACCAATCGCAGATCAGTCGAATTGTATTCACACCACTTTTATCATACTTACAATTCATTAACGTACTGACCTTAAGTCTAGAGACGTTAAAAAAAGACAGCACATAGACTCACTACACCAACGTCTAAAACCAACAACTTCCTAACAGCCTTAGGCTATATTACATTTTCAACTCTCACATGAGACACACTTAAAATTTCTTCAGCAGCATAAAAAAGAAAAAACAAATGAAAAATTCATTTGACAACAAAGTTTGCAATTCTGTCTATTTCACTATTCTCGACAACCGTCTTACAATAGTCACGCAGACAACATTAAAACTAACTTCTTGGGGAGATTTCAAACATCTCTTGGCGCATTAAAACAAACTCAACATGGTATACAGTATTGGACTGGACATTCAATATGGACTAATTTAATCCGATAACGAAATCAGTTTAGAATTAACAACTTGGCACACTCAATTTTTTATTCTAAGACGTGACACACAACCCTTTCCTTGCCCTCAAAACTTGCAAGCCAAACAATCAAATGTTCCTGCTTTGACCCAGCCACAATTTCCGGCGCAGACTATACACAGCTATGGCACTAAGAGTAGACGTGGATCATCAATTGAAAATCGTTTTTTCCGTAGGGGGGAAGTATCTGTGGTGACACAGATCATAGTAATACATTGAAATGTATCGAGTCACAGCAACCCTTGTAGCAGCCTATAAATACCATGCATACTTTGTAAATAAATCATTCAATCACCAGCTTCGGCTGGCAACACAACTCAGTATTTCATTTGTGGAAGTACACACTTCCCACAGTCCCTTGAAGTTCTTGGAGTGCATTTGGTTTTTCTATTGTGAAAATTTTGTTGAAACATTTGAAGTAAAAGATTTTGTTTCAAAATCTGTCGCAAATACATCCAACATAAGAAGTAAAGATGGTATATGGTATATACAATGGTGACATGTTTAGCTCGCCAGTTTCTTAGACAATCCAATCACATTCTGATTAATTGAGTTGTACTTCGCTCGATTTGTAGTTCAATTTTTTTTTTCAAATAAAATCCACTTTGGGTGTAATTTGTTTAAATGTCATGTGATGTTAGAGGGTGGTCAAATTAAAAAAAATATATTCTGGACGAGAATTTGGTTCAAGTTTTATCATTTATTCACCCCCTAGACACTTCGACAAAAAATATATGCGAATGGAGTGAAAGGATCAATTTTTTATTCAAATAGACATAACACCTCTGAGGAAATATTTTTGCATGAGATGGTGGCAGATGTCGATTTCCTTCAGAAAAATAATGTTTAAATATCGGAGTGAGCTTGTTTCGAAAATTGAAAATTTGTCTGACGAATTGCCGAATTGACTCTTACAGCTAAAAATCTGCTTTGAATGATGCCAACTTCTTCAACATCTTTCGAACTAATCTAATTTTTCCCTAATAAAGTACCGATTCGCCGTAACGCTTTCATTCACAGTGTGAGCACATAAGGCCGTACACAGAAACTCGCATTCCGCTCAGGCAATTTTAGAAGTACGACGATCTTATAAATTTAATTTACAAAATTGGTTTCGTAAAAGCCTCTTACCCAGTTACAATATAAAATAGATTAAAAGCCTAAAATTTCTAACACGATTTTTAAAAGAAAATTAATTTCCCATAGGATCGTTATGTATATACGTATGCATACACATCATAATACAGACAATCTACTGTGACTAAACTGGGATATGTGTGTATATATGCTGGATGGTGTGCCTCGTGTGCCATTACTTTTACACTTTTTTTTGTATTTTGCATTGTTCAATGTTATTAGCATCAAAATGACTTGATGAAATTGGCGTTATACTTGAAGACAGGTACTTATTATATGGAGTATGGGAAGAGAAATTATGTAACAAACGAACGTTTCATTTTCATATAATTAATTATTTAAACACAGGAAGCTTCTAGCACACAAGAGCTTAAATGGTTGTGTCGTGAAACGAAATGAATTTTTCGAACAAGTGGATTCGATGCTGAATGAATCGTTGTTCGGGTTTCGTTTTACAAGGACGGAATTTTGAAAACCGACACATTTTCTGTTCCTATGTTTTACTTGAATTTCTGATTTCTCCCCACATAAAAACACATGCAAAATTCACAAAAAAAAACCAATAAACCACAAAACAGAAAATGTGTCGGTTTTTTTAATTTAGAAATTAAGTTTTTTGTGAAAACGTCATACGAGCAACCGGTTTTCAAACAATAGGACCACTGCGTTGGTCTGTACGAGGCGGTACAATTTTTTGCAGTATTTCCTTCTTTGCGCTCACAGCAGTAAAGTTGGTTCACAAAAATAATAGAACGCCAATATCAATCTTATAACAAGATGTAATAGAATAGGACATTGGACGACCCTGAAAACTACAAACGAGACATTCTTGTTTTCATAAGTGAATAAGGTCGTTTGTGCAGCTTTACCCTGAAAACTACAACAGCGCCATATTCAGCTGAAGAAAATTTGCTGACAAGTGGTGACAATGTCAACAAGATCCATGCCCATTTCCTTAACTAAAAAGGGTGACACCTCGTACCTATAGAAGTATCAAAAACCGTCGTCACATGTAACGCCCAATTTGTATCAATTTACACTTCGCAACGTAGCAACTTCATGAAACTTTTGGCTAATCGAATTTGTCGAATTTTGTCGGCGTAAAATTCGAATTACCCGAAAATGTAGCAAATCGTACTTTTATTTCACTTTTCCAGGTTCGCAAACTATTTAGTTTATCCCGGTTGAGCCCCCATGTAGGTTTAATTAAATATGTGAAGCTCCAATTGTTCCAGGTTTAGAAAAAAAAATATTTATTAAAATTTCAGTTTTGCTTCTAATCACTTCAACGTATCCTTACAGAATGAATTCTCTTCACATGTTACTCGATACAATTGGTAGAAATCGACTAATCGAAATAATCAAATTTACTTTACCGATTAAGCCTGTTACCACATATCGGCCAAAGACTGTCGCAAGCCAGTTTGAAAAACGTGGAGCGTTTTCAGAAATGACGGAAAAACTCGAAATCGAATGCAGTCAACAAAACACAACAACATCAGATGACACCATCAGATGAGACTGCGACGTCCATTAATCGACGTCATTAACCTTTTACTCAGATAGGTTCTAAAGAATGGGCAAGCTTTATGGAAAATGGTCCTAAACATAAACAACACTACCCCGCTGGGCACTACGCTCTTAGCTAGTGATCCCAGGACACGCAGAAATGCATGGGCCAGAGTACGAGGAGTACGGGGGCGAACAAAATAAAGCTTTTACACTCACCAACCCAGGCTAAATGCTAAAACCCCCCAAATCAAACCACAACGAATTATACGTTGCCACATATAATGCCAGAACGATGTCGTCGAGAGAGAAAATGTTCGAAATGGAATCAGAAATAGAAAAGACCAAATGGGATGTGATAGAAGTGAGCGAAGTGAGAAAACCTGGAGAGGAATGTCTTAAGCTGCAATCAGGGCATACATTCTTCTACTGAGAAAGTGACAGTCAAACCGCATAACTCACACGAAGAGTGTATATGACAGAGTGAAATACGTATGCCTGAAGATCAGCAGCAGATACACCGTCAAAGTGATTCAAGACTACGCTCCCACATCCACCCATGATGACGTAGAAATAGAACAATTTTATGAATATGTAGAGAAAGCCATGGATGAAAACCCTTCACACTACCAGCATTTAGTTTGTGATTTCAATGCGAAACTGGGAAAACGAGAAGAAGATTCCGAAGTTTCTATTAGCAGTTTCGGCTACGACCGAAGAAACGAACGTGGAGAAACTTTACTCAATTTCCTACAGCAACACAATTTATTCGCAATGAATTCATTTTTTGCCGGAAAACCTCAACGGAAATGGACTTGGTCAAGTCCCGATGGTGTTAAGAACGTAACGGTCCTAAACCGCTTTACGACTGTTGTGACCATAGAATTGTGCGTGCAAAAGTCGTGCTGAACACTCGCTTTCAAAGAGCAAAGATGGTAAAGAAAAAGGAAAGGATTGATGCACAAAGGCTGTATGCACAAAATGAAGAATTTGCAGCAAAAATGACTGCTGAGTCAGACGATGTAAACAACCAATACCAAACATTGTACGAATTGAACAGCAAAATCGTAGAGTCGATAATGGGGTTCATGGAAGTAAAATGCAAATCCGTCCAAATGAAAGAGTCGAAACTCAGTAGCGAAACACTAGATCTGATCGCAAACCGAGTACAGTTGATAAAAGACGAAAAAAGAGATTCGGTAGAATACCAGGACTTGACAAAAATTATCAACAAAGCGGTGAAATCAGATCTAAGAAAATATAATGTCCAACTGGCTCAAAACACAATTGAAGCTAATTGCAACATGAAGGTCCTATGGAGAAAAATGACGAACGCAAAGAAAGAAATCTTCAAATTAGGAGATTAGATAATAAGAAACGTAGGATCGGAAGTACAGGCTGCAGTAGCCGAAATGAAAAACAAAAAGTGTCCCGGTGAAGATGGAGTTCCAGTGGAAGGCATTATTGGGTGCAATAACGACTTTGTTTAATCAATGTCTCCAATGGGAAGAAGTACCAGAAGCCTGGGAAAATGCGGTAATTACATTGCTGCATAAAAAAGGAGACATAACAAAGCTGGAAAATTACCGGCCCATAAGCCTATTGTCAACACTCTACAAGTTGTTTATGAAAATCATTACGAAGAGGAACACTAACAAGTTCGACTTCTACCAACCTGTTGAACAAGCTGCTTTCAGATCAGGATTCAGTACAAACGACCACTTACATGTGATGAGAGCGCTAATCGAGAAATGCAATGAATACAAGATTGCTGTGGTCTCTGGACGAGTGCAGAGTAGACTCAAGATACTCCAACACAATTCGATAAGTCTATGAAAACGCTACATCGCGTCGTGTATAAAACTCCATTAAAGCACGGAAACATTCAGAATTGGCAGAGTTGTACGACAGGGTGGCACCATATCACCTAAGTTATGCACATCGATTCTGGAGAGTATTTTTAAGAAATTAGACTGCAGTGAAATGGGGATCAACATAAATGGAGAGTCGATGAGTACTCTCCGTTTCGCAGATGACATCTCCCTGATGGCAGCTGATCTAGATCAGGCGCAAGAAGAAGAAGAGGTAGACATGTGCGGCTTATGAAAGTTTGAAAAAAAAAACTTTCCTAAGCTCAGATCGTATGAGACACAAAAGCCAAAACTTTTGTTTAGCTTTCGTGGTGGTTACACGAGTCAACAATGATAGTGATGAATTGGAATTTCATTTCGATTATGATTCGCTATAATTGTTCGTGTGCAAATCGGTATAGTGTCCCTAGATCTCAAGTACCACTGTAGCCATTGCCTGATTAGAAATGCTATTTTTGAACGACATATTAATGTAAACGTTGAAAGACTGTACTTATTAAACTTATCACAGATCGAAACTGTGGTCAAACGTTCTACTAGTCTCAAAAATTGACGTATTCGTACCAGCACGGCAGAGTAAAGTAAACCAGGCTGAAGCAGAACACGCGAATACATTCGAAGGAAGGACCTAAATCCCGTTACAATCGTTTACGTATTCGTTTCATGCATTTGTATTAGTAAGCGTTTCGCGCCAAAATCAAAGGCCAACTTATGCATTTAGGTCGCTCGTGAAATCGACTGATTTTGCCTGTTTAACTTTTTTGCCGTATTGCATTGTTAGAACAGCTGCTACATTTCCATGTCAACGAAATGCTCTCTGCAACACACATTTTGAACGATATTTCAACACAAACATTGAAACATTTATATAAAGTACAATGCCCGTATTTCGGCTTGCATTCAATTAACAAATTTCGCATAATTCTGTCATCATTTGATATTGACGTTTTAGGTGAAACATTTAATTCAAACCGATTGAAACATTCACTTTTGCGATTAACATAAACGTTACAATAATATGCTGGTGTTGTACGACGCGAGGGTATTTGAACTTTGCATTCAATTAAAATTATTCGAAGAATTTCGTTTCCATTAAATTTATGTATAGGTATGTACCACAACCGTATATCCATCACTATATAAGGAAATTTCCGTTGGCCTGTAGAGGTGCACCATATTATTCAGAAATGTATGGTGAAATAACTTCACTCTGGTAAATTGTGGCCATAAGTGCGCTGAAAATTCAAAACCAGAAGTGTCAAGCTTAAATTGGGTGGAGACGTCGATGCATGCAACTACAATGAAAGTATAATGCTTAGTTTCCTCTTACGAAAAAAGTGCTCCGTGTGAGAGACGGCTCTTGCGGCTCTCTCACGGAGTACTTTTTGTTGAGTGGAGTGGACACTTAAACCAGGTATGGTCTGTTCATACAAACCGGAGGACATAGCGTTTTCATATATACAAACTCACCTCTCATGAGAGATGAGTTTCTTTTTATGAAATCGCTATGTCCTCCTTCTTCTTCTTCTTCTTCTTTTTCAGCCTGTTTCTATCCACTGCTGGATGTAGGCCTCTCCAACTTCTTTCCATTTCGTACGATCCATTGCCATTTGCTGCCAGTTTTTACCTGCAATATTCTTAATTCCGTTTGTCCATCTCTCTGGTGGTCTACCTATAGCTCGTCTTTTATATGGTCGCCAGTTCATGATCTTTTTGGTCCAACGTTCGTCTGTCCTTCTTGCAATATGTCCCGCCCAGCTCCATTTCAGAGATGCTATTCTTTCCATGACATCAACGACCCTGGTTTGTTGTCGAATCCATTGATTCGTCATTCTGTCTCTGAGTGTTATTCCAAGCATACTCCGTTCCATGGCTCTTTGTGTCACTCTCAATTTATCTTCGGATGCTTTCGTTAAAGTTAACGTTTCCGCTCCATAAGTGAGCACTGGAAGGACACAAGTGTCGAAAACTTTGCGTTTCAGACTATTATTCATTTTGCTTTTGAAAATTAGTCTGAGTTTTCCGAACGCTGCCCATGCAAGACCAATCCTACGTCTTATTTCTGCAGTCTGGTTGTCGAGACCTAACTTCAGTTTATGTCCTAGATATACATAGCTGTCGACTCGTTCAATGACAGTGTCACCAATTTTGATTTCTCTATCGTCCCCGATGTTGGTCATGACTTTTGTTTTCGATAAGTTCATCTTGAGGCCAACTTTGCTTGCCTCTCCACTTAACTGTTGTAGCATAAGCTGAGCCTGACCTAGATTCGCTGCTATCGGTACAATGTCATCAGCGAAGCGGAGATTGCTCAGGTACTCTCCATTTATCTTTATTCCCATTTTACTACAGTTTAACTTCCTAAAGACACTCTGCAGAATCGCCGTGAATAATTTCGGTGAAATGGTGTCACCCTGCCTTACACCTCGGCCAATTCTGAACTTCTCCGTGCTCTTATGAAGTTTTATACATGAAGTAGCATTTTTGTACACATATCGAATTGTGTTGGAGTACCTTGAGTCTACTCTACATTCGTCTAATGCGTCCAATATCGACCATGTTTCCACTGAATCGAAAGCTTTTTCGAAGTGTCTATGAATAGCAAGACTATGTCGATGTTGTATTCACGACACTTCTCAATAAGCGTTCTCATCACCTGCAAATGGTCGTTTGTGCTGAAACCAGATCTGAAAGCAGCTTGTTCAACAGGTTGGTAGAAGTCGAACTTGTTAGTGTTCCTCTTCGTAATGATTTTCATAAACAACTTGTAGAGTGTTGACAATAGGCTTATGGGTCGGTAATTTTCCAGCTTTGTTATGTCTCCTTTTTTATGCAGCAATGTAATCACCGCATTTTCCCAGGCTTCTGGTTCTTCTTCCCATTGGAGACATTGATTAAACAAAGATTGCCTTTAATAATGAGTCTCCACCCAGTTTAATGGCTTCCACTGGAACACCATCTTCTCCGGGAGACTTTTTGTTTTTCATCTCGGCTACTGCAGCTTTGACTTCATCAACAGTTATGTCGGGCATATCCTCCGATCCCACGTTTCTTATTATTGGTCTATCTTCGGTTTCTCCCGTTGGGCTCTGTCTTGCTGAAGAAAACAAATTCTCATAAAATTCTGTTGCAATGTTTAATATCGCATTTCGATCCGTTTGGATCGTTCCTGTTTTGTCTCGTAATTTGAAGATTTCTTTTTTGGCGTTTGTCATTTTTCTCCGTAGCAAGCAGCAAGCGTGGTGTTTTAATGCTAAATACCTTCAAACGAAGCCACAACGAACTATGTCCTCCGCTCCATAAAAAGTTTGACATTCGATCATACATTGTGTTGACGTTCATTGTGCTAATAAAATGGCGATCTGCGAAACCTCTCCAAAGTTTACATAACCTTGGACAACACATAGTTCAATATGATCAGAAACATATTTACCTTCTCCGTAAGAGAGCAATATGTAATTCTGTATGTTTCTGACTATTTCTGGGCGATTCTGAATGTTAAACGGTGAATTCATATTCTTCCATAAGCCGTTTGACATGAAACGATGAGATAACAGTAGTCGCATCTTGTAAATACTATTGAAACGAATTAAGCATAAATCATTTGCAACATTCAAATAATGTCTCTTCTTTTTGTGTGTGTGTATATGTGCAGTTTTCTTCAATTTTTCAGTGTCACAAGCGAAAGCAATTTAACAAATGATACCCCACTTCAATTCCAAGAATTAATCCTTTTTTCTTCATTAAATTTAATATTGCCGGGGAAAAAAAGAGACGAAGTGAGAGACGAGGATTTCATAAAATATTATCCATCATGGAAAAGTAATATGGTGAGGATTTATTCGCGGAAATAAATTCATTTTTAAGTTTGCAACAATTTCCAAGTGATAATATAAATTAGAGATGTGCGGGCCGACCTATTTTCAAAACCCGACCCAGCCCGGCCCAGACTAATTTTTAAAGCCCGAGCCCGACCCGACCCGAGGATTTTGTAGTGAAGCCCGACTCGGCCCGTATTTTTTTTACTGAGCGAAAAAACCTAAAATTTGCGCGCCTAACAAGTGGAAATCGTTCGGTTACCTATCGTTGTAATAAAGTAGTCTCACAATTCTAACGAGCACTTGAAAGTAAGCTTACGCTCGGACTGTATTGCAATTTTTCTTTAACTTTTCACATTTTTCTTAAAGACGAACAAAGTCTGGCCAGCCCGAATCTTTCTTTTTGAAACCCGAGCCCGACTAATTTTTGACACCCAAACCCAAGCCCGGTTGGGCCGGGTCGGTTAGGTGAATTCGGGCGGCACGCACATCTCTAATATAAATTGAAGTGGCGAACAATCGCACGAAGAGAGGATGAAGGATTTTTGTGTAATGGTCCCTCCATTTTTCGTTATGAAATATTTTTATAATTAATCGTTCCCAATTGCTTCCTCAGCATTTTTCGTGTTCATTTCATTTTTTCGGATTGTTCCCGATTTTCTTTTTGTCTGAATTAAAAGATTGGTTCAAATCGACACGCAGTATTATTTAGCACCTCCTATGAACCGTCTACAAGCTGTTTAGGAGATCATGGCAAAAAGGAACGAAAACAGTTGGGCCAGTTGATTAGTCTTTATTAGATCCCGTTCCAGCACACACGACCATTTGCAGGTAATGAGAACTTTGATTGAGAAATTCAATGAATACAAGATTGGTCTTGATTCTGAAAGAGCATCCGAAAACAATGTGGCGCAAAGAGTCATGGAGCGAAGTATGCTTGAAATATACGCTCAGAGAGAAAATGGATTAGAAAGCAAACAAAAGTCGTTGATGCCATTGACGAAAGAATAGCATCTCTAAAGTGGAATTGGGTAGGAATGGCAGATGAACGTTAAACCAAAACTCTCATGAGCTGTGCTTCACCAATAACAAGACAGCAGGTGGACAAATGAAATCAAGTGAATTGCAGGCAACAAGTGAAGTGTTACAAATAAAAGTGAAATGAAATCTGAACAAACATTTATGTTCGCTCAGCGCAGTCTTAGGAGACGTTAAAACTTGAACAAAAAGCTCTCTCATCGTTGAATGTCCTCTGAGCTCTCGTCAAGCTTTGGAAAAATGGTCGCGGAATTTTGAAAACCGAGACATTTTTTGTTTCGTGGTTTACTGGTTTTTTGTGAATTGAATTTTGCATGTGAAGAAATCAGAACCTCCCGAGGAACCTCCAGTAAAACTAAGAAACAGAAAATGTATCGGTTTTCCAAATTCCGTGTGTGTACTTAAATGCATACGCAACGCTTCCCTTTCTCAACAGTTTGATGATTTTTATAAAATGTCCGACACTTTTTAGCCCCGTACGAAGTACTGGGGGCTTATAAGATTAATATGCCGTTTGTAACACGTCGAATTGGAAGCAGATGACGATAGATGACGAAACCGCAATAAAAAAAGTGTCCGTCCGTCCTTCCGTCCATCCGTCCGTCCGTGACCCCTCTAGCTTGAGTAAATCACAACCTTTTTTCAAAATTCTTTTTTTCCCCGATTGGTATCGACAAAAGTAAGGTCAAGTTCGAAAATGGGCATGGTAGGGTCGGCCCCTCCAGAGCTAGGGCCCTATAGGTGTTTTTCAGTCTTTCGACGATATCTAAAGTTGCTGAACATTGTTTTTGGGTAAGGTGCAACGTGGGCTTGTTGGGAGTGCTCAAAGGTCGTTACTCGGCCCTAAGTGTTTTTTGCACATAGGTCGAGTAAATCTCATCCGATTTTGCTAGATTTAGTTTTTTATGGAAGGTAATTGAATACCGAAAAGAACGTGGCGAAAAAAGTTTCAAATTAGGGCCCTTGACCTAAAGCCTCTACTCGGCCCTAAGTGTTTTTTGCACATAAATCGAGTAAATCTCATCCGATTTTGCTAGTTTTTGTTTCATTTGAGAGGTAATTGAATACCCAATGGAAAGTTGGCAAAAAATGTTGGGTTTCTAAAATAATGTCGTAAATTGTTGGTTTTATTTGAGAGGTACTTCGTACGGGCTTTCGTAATTGCGCTATGCGCAATTTTAAAAATGAACAGTTTCAGTAAATTTGACCATGCCCAACTTGACTTGCATTTTGGTAACAGACGCATTAGAGGGTTGTAGACGTATTAGGGTTCCGGGCTTATTAGGGCAACGGACGTATTATGGTTGCGGACGAAATAGGATTACGGGTTGTACGGGGCTAAGTCGCAGCAAACGCTCCGACTGTTCTGATGCCTTGTTTGAATGAAAATATTTTACCGCCGAAGTGAGCACAGCAAACATTCACTCTAGTACTTATAATAGCGGAGTTTCACCGTGATGTGAAAATATTTTCTGGTTTTTGTCGAGTAAAAAAAAGTTTTGTTTTTAATTAAGTAAAACGTTCCAGGATTCGAAAAGACTTCAAGGTATCCGAAAAGAACAATTTAATTTAGAATGAATTCTCACAAACATTGATAACTGGATTATGTCATAATTCTTAGGCAACAGTCGGTGACTATGATTACAACAAATTGATTTTCGGTAAATTGTCCTGTCATATCCCAATGACGGGCATGAACACCATTTTTCTGTTTGAAGAAGATTGTTTCAACGCCTAACAGCAGACGAAAGAGTAGATTTTGTAATATAGAATAAATTAGAACTGACTTATCTATCGGACGGTGTGCCTGTTGTCATTAAGTTTTATTTGCGGAGGTTACGTATAGATCATGTGTTCGCCATAAAATTGGGGAATACTTTAATCTTACTATTCTTCCTCACACCTCGCCATGCTCTACATTCATTTAGCTGATGAAACTGTGACCCTTTATGCTACAGAACCTATTTTTTGATTTCAAACTTTAATGAATGTGTAACGAAGCACACGCTTTTTCCCCGACAAAGATTGAGATAAGCTCAATTTTAAACCAGTTATTATATCATCATTACAACATTCAACGGCACACCAACTTTACATAAAACTATTTTCGCAAAAGTGTTTACAAGTTTACCTTGTGAATGAAAATACTCCATTACCAACTTAAGTTGGAAAACTTATGGAAACCACCTTTATAATATTTATGCCAAACATGCAACCAATTCACTAAACGACTACACATAAATACAAAATGATTATCACTTGAAATTTGTTTGAAAGCCAGCCATATGTCCATCATTACAGCATATCCAGCAAACTTTCTTCATCTAAAACTTTGATTAACTTTCATAATCGACCAGGGGGACATAAGGTGCTCTCTGGCTGCGTTAAGCAGAAATTTCATGCGGTACTTCAGTTGTTAGCACCGTCTATTTTCGTTGCCGTCATCAAAAAGGTTAAATAAATGAAAGTTTGATGCTGCAGAGAAACTTCGATTTGGTTCTGTTGTCAACAGTTTGTGTTGTATATTTGGCAATATTTGGCATCGATTTCTTCTCCAATGATCAATCCGAAGCGGTCAACATTGCATGCCCTTGCAAAATTCAATGATAATGTCATGGCCGGTCTGAATAACAACCAAATAACCACAGCCATCCTTCTGGACATTCGCGCAGCTTTTGACACAGTTTGGCATAACGGATTAGTGCAAACTATTGAGCTGCGGACTATCACCGCTTTTATGCCAAATCGTCCAAAGTTTCTTGACCAACCGATCCATGTCGATTAAAATGAATGGAGATTTTTCACAAAGACAACGCATTCCTGCAGGGGTACCACAAGGTAGTTGTGTCTCGGACATTCTGTTCCTGACCTATATAAACGATATGCCATCTCATCCGGGCATAGCCAAATCTCAATTCGCTGATGATTCGTTGTTGTACCGTACACACCGTCAGTGCCAACTAGCAAAGCAAACCTTCAACTCATAGAGTGTTCCATTTCGGAGATGGTTCAAGTTTGGCCCACAGCATCTTCATATAAAAAATACCGAAAGTGAACACGTAACTCATTTTTTGTATGATATGTCCCACGGCATAAAAGTGAACTATATCCGAAATGGAACGCCCTATACCTCCGTCACATCGCCGATTATTTCAAATGCTGGAAATTGAACATCTGTGAACAGAAGAGTCAAATGCTGAATATTATCGGTCGCAGTTCAGGTCGGAACAAATCGGAAGCTTAGATCAGATGCTAAAATGATGGAAGTTAGCATCAATGGATTCATCATAGAAAAAGTCGACTCTCTACGCGATCTAGGATAATGGGTCAGCAAAAATGGATCAGCGAAAATCCATATTGACAACGCTATTAAACAAAGCTATTAAAAAATCGAACATCGTGACCAGTAAGCTTAGACATCTCCTAAGAAGTTCCCGAATATCAAGCAACGTGAAAACCAATTTCTACAATCAATTATACGACCGATTTTATGCTATGCTTCACCGATTTGGGCAAACCCATCGACTACTTCGTCATCACAAATGGAATAGTTTCACAAATTGTGTATTTACTGAGCGTCATAGACCTGAAACGTCATTCTTCTTCTTCTTAAAATGGCGAAAATCACAACCCATTGCGGCCATCCACTCAAGGTTGTTCATAATGTTACCATCTTTTAACACAAGTCGTTCTCCGACATGTATTGAACAAAAGTGTGAAAATTTAGGAAAATTCGCGAAAACGTTACCACTATTACCTACCCTGCCGCTAGTAAACCGTGGCAGATAAGTCAAGTCATGCATATTTATTGCCTGATCACTGAATTCACTATTAGTTCAGTTCCATCAAATCGAAGTGAATTTTATGTGGAAACGAAAGACAAGTCAGATGATGGACAAAACGTTTACTCAAAAATTCAAATGCTAAGTAGAGAAATGCCAATTGGTGAGTTTTACCATTGGTGAGTTTGACTATTGGTGAGTTTGACAATTGGTGAGTTTCACAATTGGTGAGTTTGACTATTGGTGAGTTTGACAATTGGTGAGTTTGACAATGAAAAAATCCAATGTTGATTTATTTTTGAGATAGGTCGCTGATATCCCCAGCTATTTGTCTTGAGGACTGTGCCGAATTAGAGTTTGCTTAGAACAAACAAAGCCGGTTCCGGCCTACTAACAGACCGAAGCTATGATATTTCTAGATCAAAAACTATTTAACTTTAGCAGTTGCAGAAATTATGGAACGTGTTTCCGGTTAAAAAACAGTACTCATTTAGGCACAGCACTGCTACTAGCAAGAACATAGAAAATATTCGGAGGCGGATGAAATCACAGTAGGCATTTCTGTTGTACAGATAGATGACTTGTTTTCGTTGTATGAGTTAAAACATACAATACAAACAATCCTAAGCGGTAGCTCGCATCACTAAAGCTTCCAAATTTGACACATGCCAATTCAGTGTTCATGCAGTGCTGTGATTTAGGACATTTAGCAGCAATGATATAATCGGTCCTGAAAGTTCCGTCTTAAGACTATGCACGCCCTAAATTAAATTGAAATATTTGGCGACTCTGATGTAGCTCAGGGCCTCAACACATATGTACTTTAGGCACACGGGAAACTGCTGCGGCAGTCGAGGAATAACTCCAAATAAATTTCTAAAAATCAAAAGTCAAATTTTTGTTTTTTAGAAATTTATTTGGAGGTATTCCTTGACTCCCTTAGCACTTTCCGGTGTGCCTAAAGCTGACAAGTCGCAATAACCGGCAACGCGTTGAGGCAATTGCCTATTTTGCCACTGAATTTGGGACTGCTATCTGACCATTTTTAATTGAAATTCGACGTCAGAGACAATTTAACCAAGATTCTTCTGTTGGCTTCAACTAAAATACAGAATTACTTCCTAGAAAGGATTATCCCCGGATAGAGGTGTGCGCCGACCCGATTTTCGTCGGCGGCAACTGGCCGAGTGGTTGTGTATCAGCGGCGACTGGCCGAAGCAAAATTTTCCTCGACTGAGCCGAATGAGTCGGCTAGCCGAATATATTTTTAAGAAAGAATTTCAAATGAAATTTAATGAAAAATATGAAAAGGTAAAGTTTGTTTCGCAGTGTAACCTAAAAGTGTTTGTAATCATGTCCGGAGCGTTAGCGGAGGACTTGACGCAGTCTAACTTCCAAAAAAAGAACGAAGAAAATTTTTTGAGACGCGGCAACTATATATAGGCGAGAATTTAAGTTTCTTTCCTTTGGCCTGTATCACCACAAATCCTATTCTATCTTATTCGCGCTTCAAATACGAGCAAAACGAGCTATCACTCGACTATGTAACTTTAAAATTGCCGGAGATACATCGTTTTGAAATATGGTCACTTTTCATACAAAATACACCAAATTGACTTTTCCCAAACAATCAAAATCTTTCAACTTACTCTGTATGTTTCTATCTGTCTATCTATCGACGGACGATCTCGCAAACTAGTCAGCCAATCTCCATGAAATTTTGCAGGAACCTCAGGGTGGGCATAAAAATGAAATTGTGATACGCCATTACCCCAGGAAAAACCAGAATTTTGTTTTATTGGCCTCGAAGTGGTTTCTGAGTGTGGTTTTCGAGGGTCGGGAACGCGTTTTCGGCTGTAGCTGTAGCGACCCATCAAATGAAAGGTATTCGTAACACGATTCGAACAAAAAAATAATTAAAAAAATCGGGTCAGATTCGTTTGAGCTAGAGTGATTAGAGTGACCAAATTTTGAGCTACTCGAGCGTAGGATGAAAGGGCTAATATTTTTTTGGGTTATGAGAGATAGAGAATTACTTTCTTCGGCAAAGTCTCAGAGTTTTACGAGTAGAACAGAGGGGCATATGTGAAAAATGTCGAAAGTTGGAAATGGGTGGGTCAATTGGGGTTTTAGAGATATTTCTTGAATGGTGGCAGATAGAGAATTACTTTCTTCGGCAAAGTCTCAGAGTTTTACGAGTAGAAAAGAAGGGCATATGTGAAAAATGTCGAAAGTTGGAAATGGGTGGGTCAATTGGGGTTTTGGAGATATTTCTTGAATGGTGGCAGATAGAGAATTACTTTCTTCGTCATATTTTCGATTTTCGTCCAATTTCGAATTTCGTCAAATTTTCGATTTTCGTCGCAGACTTTTTTGGTAAAATTTTGGTTGTTTCCAGTCTAAATTTTTTTTGGTAAAAATTATTTGGCAGATGATGAGAAAAACTAAGCCAGCTTGTTTGAACTAAAATTGGGTGTAAAATTTAATTTTTGCGTAACGAAGCTGAAAGCGTCAACTGTATCGATATCATTCATTTTAGAAATTGTATTTCAAAGACTGCGTCACACTTTTCTCGAAGAGATTTTTGTTGGGATTAAAAATAACTGAACGGATTGAAGTTAAAAAAATTGAAAATAATTCTTAAACATTGTGATGATACTACAATAAATCACCTTGCATATCGTATAGCAAGTCATTTTATGAGACAATAAGATTTATTATTTAAAAAAATTAGGCAAACTTAATTAATTAAATTTCAGTTTCATTCATCTTAACCTCAAAAATTAGTACTCACGATGCCATTTGCCATGCTTATTTTATTTTATTTTTTACATTATCAGGCCGTATTTACTAAGAACGAAGCTAGAAAATTAAGTAAAATTGACGAAATTTGTGTTTTTCGAAATTAAGTTAATCAGATTAAGGAGAGGCTAAAGAGATTGGCCTCGGTTTGTGTCTATGATATTCTGACCATACGCCCCATCTATCGGACGGTGGCGGCACTTGGTTAGGGTTTTCGCTAAATTTGGCTAGTCAGCGCCACCTACAGTTTGTTTTGGAATATTCATGAAATTAGAGACAAATAGCACTCCCGCACAAGATTTGACCACAAATTTCTACACAGAATTTCTACACAAATATCCTCGAGAATAGACAAACCTTGAATAGCCTCAGTTATAGGTCTTCCAGGTCTTTACAGTTGAAAAAATCTATCCAGCTGAGCTATATGGCACAACAGTTGCCAACACTTTGCTAAAAATATCACGATATTACCAGTAAATTCGCTTGGATCCACATTTTTTTCTCATGAGTATCATAATAATGTAGCACTAGTCGGTCGAACAACATGACTTCGACCCCACGAAACTCGCACTGCTCAATTACATTTCCATTTTTATTTACTTTCATTTTTCACGCGTTCGCGATACACCGAATAAAACTAATACTAGACATGCCATGCAAAACGTCTACTTGGTTTCTTGTACTAAAATAAGTCTGTAGCGCTTTCAAGGTGTTTTTACAAGGTTGTGTAGGCGCTACGCATTAAATAATAGAATTTTGGACACAGCCGTTTTCATATTGTGGAATATTTTGCGCGAGAGATGTGAATGCCCACGGATTGTGGAAGCTTTTTTTTAAATTCATAGATTCGAAATATCAACAGATAACATTTGCGGCTGCAAAGTCTAATGTAGAAAACGTATTATTCAATCGTCTGAATGCCCATCCCTTAGATCTGTTCATGTAATTCATCGACACTGAGTGCTTTACTTTTACTTTTCGACACTAAGATGCAAAATAACCATATGTACTAGGCCTGTTGATTTTAGAGAAATAGTCTCAAATTCATCTGGCATAGTGTCTATCTGGTCCGGAAGGCTAAAATATTGGACCCGTATTTTTTTTAGAATTTTAAAAAATAGTTTAGATCTGGGGAGCGAAGCATTTGTTGATATGTACGAATGCGTTGGTTAGAAGAGTAAAAAAGATATACACCATCATTCTCCTCTCTTCTAACCAACGCTTTCGTACATTTAAACAAATGCTTCGCTCCCCAGATCTAAACTATTTTTTAAAATTCTAAAAAAATACGGGTCAAATATTTTAGCCTTCCGGACCAGATAGACACCATGCCAGATGTATTTGAGACTATTTCTCAAAAATGAACAGGCCTAATGTACTGATATACGTATAGTATACAGGCAGTTTTATTTCATTCTATTGCACACCTTCAATTGTAGAAATAAATCTAATCGCTAAATAATTTTTCTGTCGCTGTTATGTGGGCAAAGTTGTCCAGTTTTCTAATTTTTACTCAAAGGAAAAAGTTTTATTTGTATGGAATAGCAAATATAAACCTGTTACCAAAGCAATTGTTCTAACATTGATAGAATGCTTTCACCAAAATTCCAGAAACTCTACAAACATACGATATATGCATGTTCGTTTATTCTAAAAGTATGATAAAGGTACTCTATATGCTCACAGTAGAAAGTCTGTCATCTCTCACAGGTGTATACATCCACATATATGTTGTAGCTTGTAATTATGACTCGTTAGAAACGTTGTATGTGAGACTTCGTTTCTTTTTGGATGACATAGATTTCATTTCGTTGCATTCCTCTAGTTTACTAATGATAAATTATTTGCTTACCTACAAATACGTTATCACTTCGCCTTATCAGTTATTTATTTTTATGCATCCATTAGTCTGATTCTCATGAGTATCACACCAATGAAAAAATTTATTTTTATTTTTTTATATTTTATTTTTACAATGTTGTCAATCATAATTTTACAGTAACAGACTTCAGTAGAATAAGGGCCGTTCATAAATGTTTTCTTCGATTCCCCTCCCCCTAATCGCAGACGTCATTTATTAACAGTCCCTAACTTTCCTTATGATTCGTTCTAGAGGAAGCAGCCTGGTGTCAGTAAGCAAAATCTTGGAAATATTGACATTTATCATTCCTAACAGACTTATAGTAACATTATTTTGACGCTATGAAGTGAAGTGAAGTGAAGCATATAATGCTCATCGCTTGTGACCTAATGGTGTTTGGGCAGCAGAGTTTTAACACTATGCTAAGTTCCCTATTCCTGTTTCTGGAAAACGAAGATCAATTTATCAATTTCCAAAAAAGGAAGGAAGTGTCACTAACTATAATAATGGTGGAAATATTGACATCTATCCTTACCTTATTACCCCTTATTACCCATGGTAATAGCAACAGAGTTTTTACACCCTGTTTTTAAAATTATGAATTATTACTTCGCCGTTTGTAAATTATGTACAAAAGGGACCATTCACAAAATACGCACGCTAAAATAACGAATTAGAAACCGCCTACCTCTTGTTCGCAAAAATTTGTGGATTTTTTTTCGAAAATGTATAGAGCGCTAATGTCTAATCTTCCCTCCCTCCGTAGAAGCATGCGTACTTTGTGAATGACACCTAACAAAGTAAAACAGACTTATTTCTGTAAATTTCATCTATTTGATAAAACAAATCTAACTAGTAGAAACAATGAATGAAAGTACTTGTCGAGAACTAAAAATGTTTTAACGTTCAAATAAATGTTTTAGTTTCTTCATCGTAGTCACGCAGTTCCATGTTTCGAGAATCTCGAGAATCCACTAGTTCCTTTAACATTGCTTCATTGTAAAAGTAAATTAACTCATTTTCCATTTTTGTTTTCCAATACTCATCACTTCGAACCACTTTCTCAATTTTAAACTGGTCTGGTCCCAAATAAACCATCAAATATGCAAAATTTTTACCTGTTATACGCAACTGGCCCTGAATCTCCATATACCAATGACTGTTATTGTTCACAGTAATAACATTCGATTCTTTTGATTTTGTCCAGAACGGTAATAATTTTTGCTGTATGGCGTCATCGACTGATTTTCCGAATGCTTTTTTTGGACATTTGATTACGATTGTGCCATCCCGTCCAAACAATCGAAATGGTGTAGCTCCCAGAAAACTAAATTCTGTGTCTATAAAATGCCACAAATTTTAATTTGTTTGTTCTTATAGACGAGAGAAAATTTTTTTAAAGCTTCGATCTGATGTAGACGTTGATGATTTTGGTCGGAGGTATTGGTGTACAAAGCATTGTGATATAAAATGTCATCGACGATATTCTTATAACTTTTTCGGTTTCTCGAATGTAAAATCCGACTGAAGTATGACGATGTCAGTAAGTTCTGTTTGAGCTCGCAATATTTGGTACTGAATTTTTGATCGTGTGTCTGAGCCTCTATTTCATGACGATTTCTTCTATCTTCATCGAGCCGGTCGAGGAATATTTTTTTTGCGATTTCAAATTGATCTGATGTTATATCCACATCCTCATGTCCATCACCATAGTGACGTCTCTTCTTATTTTCACTCGGCTGAACATTCATTCTTCGCCTCTTCTTGTATTTGTCCTTCCCAATTGCATTCACTTGAACTTTTCTTTTTCTCTTATTCTCCATTTTCAACATTTCTGGTAAAACGTTTCCATACTTAAACTGCTGAAATGTAGACCCACCATGGTACCCAGAATTCAAATGAACGGAAGCCATTGATGATCTACATTTGTAGGAACCAGCCAAACAATTATTTACACGTTTGCCACCTACGAATTTTGTTATATCATTGGTTAGAGACGACAAATATCTTTATTTTGATAATTGAAAATTTTTGTATACAACTGATATAAACTAATGTGTTAGAAGAAAAGAGCAAATGTAACTTTACCTAAAAGTTTACAAATAATGCTATTGAATCCTTCTACCGCATTGTTGTCTAGTCCAGCCAAAAGACTCTTAGCCTTATTCGCAAAATAGTGCTGGCATAGACCAAGAATTTCATAGTATAAACCATCACTCTTCAATAGTGCGATACGATCCCTTGCTTCAGGTGTGGTAGTCTTTGTGCAGAAATATTCAGCGCATTCATCATGAAGGCCGAAGCAGTGAAGTGGTGCATTCATACAGTCTTTTTCGAGGTTTCTACACTTCTCACCTAAAGAAATATCACATTCATTCCAATGCTTAGCTGCCATTCGTACACCCAAGCCTATGTCTAAGCCTAAGAAAAATTAGTAGTAAGAAAGTGTGGCAGTCGAAATTAAGGAATCGTCCATTGATTGTCCCACGACGTTAGCCCAGTAAAAACCCGTAGAGGAATTCTTTTGGAAATCAGCCTGCCAATATCGGACTCATTTTACAGTGAAGTCACTTTAATTTTTTTTGAACATATGGCCCGCGAAAACATTTGTGAAAGTGGTTATGGATTCTAGGCACATAAAATTGACACCTCTGGAAAATGGGTCCGATTTCAGTAGGATGTATTTAGAGAGTTTGCGCAAATGACGTATAACTTTTATACGTCAACTTATAAGTTGAAAACAATAAGTAACATTCCAGAACGTCTTGTATGGCGGATGTGACTTATAAGTAAGTTGACTTATAAGTTATACGTCATTTGCGCAAACTCTATTATATATCATTATCATATACAAACCACTGCAACAATTCTTTTGTTATTTTCAGTGTTTGAAGTTAGAGTAATGGTGCAACCAATGCTCTTACTTACTGTATATCCTATATGATGTAGCACGATCCGATTTTTAAAAAGTTCTTTCATATTCATATATGCAACAAAGGCTTTTAAAATAGCCCTTTTTGACCATTTGTCAGATTAAAACTATTAGTAGTTCGAACTTGGCTTTAGTCTCTACCAATGTAGGATTGATGGGGTATCGTGGGGTATCAATGAGTTGACAAAAATTAAATTCAGTTATAATGGAACGATGTGATTACCAATTTTACGACTAATAAGCTTCCGGGTGTTTCGATTAAATTTTTTGTTGTCCTCTAAAGCTGCCATCTTTTTTGTAAAAGTTCTTGTGCACGTGAGTATTGCAATCGTATTTGTCAATGTAAACAGTTGGATTTTGGTACAGCCGAAGATCCCTTAGGGCCTTATACGTAGATGAATCACCGTCTCCAACGAATTTATGAAAACGAGCACCCTTTTCAGCGCAGTGTTTGAAACCTTCCACAATGATAGCATTTTCCATCCCAGTTGATGGTCCGGTCCAATTGGCATTGCATTGATGTAAGTGTGGAGATACATTTTTCGATTCGGCAATTTTGCATGTGTGACAATACTTGTTCTTGACATGGGAGTATATAACTTTGTTTGTCCTTACGCCAACTATGGCAGCACACCCAGCTAACGACCTGAAATTTTTGTTGTACGATCGTGTTGGCCAACTTCCATCAACTTTTACTGCGATTAGCGCATTTCCTGCCGAGTCAATTTCATTGTGTCCCTTCGCCAACATTTTTTCCTCCTCCAGGACTTCCGGCTTCTAATTTTTTGGATAGTTTCCACCAATCTGCTTGTAACAGTTTTTCGACATTGTAAAACGTTTGGTAGCTCATGATGGGTATATTGAAGTGCATAAGAAATTCTTGAAGGTGATAGTATCCAAGCCCGATAGATATAATACATTCACAGCTGCCTCATTGTTATTTGCTTGGCTCTTGACTTTCGGACATGAATCAATGTCCTTTATGCGATTGCATGATGAACATGTAAAGCGAAACTTCGAAATTAAGCCTCTTCGAGTTTCCTTTGAAAAAACCATTTCACCATTACATTTCTTACATGATACATTGAATGCGTTTTGAATTTGAGTAAAGACGTGATCGATGTCAACTATTCGACGGCTGCTATCTTGTTTCTAGAGAAATTATGACAAATTATTTAGTACTTCCAGCCGTATTGTAAAATGAAAGTATGTAAATGTGAGTACTATGAGTTAGGCCAAGTAAGGTGCCATGTTTTTTAAAAGATAAAATTGCAGTACCCAACGTTGTGGAAATATTAAAATAGAAAACAATTGTTTATTTTAGAACACTTGCCATCATATTATTTATAACTCCGTTGAATAGTACATTAACGTCCCGAGGGTTCCAAATTTATAGTCCGAACTCCGATGAGACGGCAGTATTCCCCACTCGTCACAAATGAAAATTGAAGCCTCGGACCTACAATGGCTTCACTGAATTGGAAATGTAAATGCATATTCATATGAGGAAACGCCAGTTACTTTACGTATCACGTAATTACAAATAGACAAGAAATTTTGTACCGTTATCCTCGAATGATGCTTCTTAGTGAATTCGTCAACACATTCTTTTGAATCTAAGTAAGATAATAAGATAGACTATTTATGTCTGAGCAGTAAATCAATATCTACAGCTACAAGACAAGATCAAGTAACTATTAATCTTCTACTAAAATTTATTGATTCCTACCATAGATCACATAATTTTAATTAGAACTCGTCATCAATATATGAAATAAAACTAATTAGGACGTGACGATGTGAATGTAAACTTCTGTGTCAATTCAAATCCGAGGACCGTAACATCACATCAAGCCTTTTCCATCAATTTATCCTATTTCCAATGAGATATTCGCTACTCAAAAATTGAAGTAAAGTCTCTCGCCGTGAATAAGTTCATTTACTACATGCTGGTATTATTAAATAGAAAAACCAAATTCTGAAAATTTTAGACAATAATATGAATTCGACTGGACATAAATATAATTACATTTTCACGGCTATAATTTGATGTGATACTTAAAATAATAAGTTGTACTCCACTCTCATATACTTTTTATGAGATTTCAAGTCTTGTACATCAACTTACAATTATGAGTAAAAAGTTGTAATCGCACTGTTACCCCAAAATAACCGTATAACGTGTTAGCTGCAATAAAAAAACATTTCGAAAATACTTTCAAATCTAATTATAGATGAGGAAAAATATTGACACTACCATGTCAAAGTAAAATCGCATCAGTTCGTTATCGTCGATGATTTCAATCAGGTATCATTTCTTCACAGATTCCTGAAAATATATCAGTCATGTTCTTAGATTCATAATACTGAACGACTTTACGGGAGTTGAGAGAAACTCATACTTATTTATGAGTTACCACACAAATTGGGTTCTAATAAATTAAACTGAGGATAGATATGAATGAAACCGAAAAAACTTTTATTTGGAAATGTCTTTTCTGACGGTTAGTGCATAACTCCTTCCCTAACTACACTCCATAAACTGACAATTATTAGATTCTTGTGAATATTCGCCAATAAATATTTTCCTGTTCATTTATCGAAATGCACAGCTGGAAGTCATAAGAACGACAAAGTTATACTTTGGAAGAGTTTTCCAGATAATACTCGAAGCAGATCACGATCAACTCTACCTGAAAGTAATCTGAGTCCTTGAAATGACCTAAATTATTCTGAAATTATGAAAAGCAAAAGAATTCAGGTAAGAACGATGTCAGATTTCATGCATACCTGAAAACATGCTCTCTTTAACCTGAGAGTTTTATTGATATTCAGATTTCAGGTAAATTCAAGCTCTAGATGACAAATCAACATGAAATGGTTTCTAACATAAATTGGTTTCAATTGTAATCCTCCCAAACTGATACCAAATTTTTATAAACGTTCTCGCGCTAACAAAAAAAGAAACTGTAAGTTTCACTCTGTAGACAGGTAAACTTTTGCTCAAGCTTATTAGTAACAATTTAGTAATAGTGCACAAGCTGGCAGCTATAGCACCAGGTCGGACCTGGCTACCAATGACAGTGCGTTGGAAGTTTAGTCTAAAATGTATGTGAACACGTCCAATTATGTTGTAAAAAAACGGAGAAATAGGAATAATCGACCGACCAAGATCAGTTTATAATCGACCGCCAGTCAGTAAATCGACCCGCCATCAGTTTTGATCGACCGGCCAGTCAGTTATGATCACCAGTCAGTCCATTAATGATCGACCGCGTCCAGTCAGTTATTAATCGACCGCCAGTCTAGTTATAATCGACCGCCAGACAGTTTAATTACAAATTCGCCAGTCAGTTATAATCGACCGCCAAAATTCAGTTTATAATCGTAACCCCAGCAAGTTCAATTACAATCGCCAATTTCAGTTTTATAATCACGCGCAGTCATTATAATCGATCGCCAAGTCAGTTATGATCGACCGCACAGTCAGTTATGATCGACCGCGCAGTCAGTTAATGATCGATCGCGCCAAGTCAGTTATAATCGACCGCCAGTCAGTTATGAACGACCGCAGCCAGTTAATGATCGACCGCCAGTCAGTTTTTAATCGACCCCGCCAGTTCAGTTTAAATCGAGCCGCCAGTCAGTTTTAATCGACCGCCAGTCAATTTAATCGACGCCAGTCAGTATAATCCGACAGCCAGTCAGTTATAAATCGATCCGCAGTCAGTTATAATCGACCGCCATCCAGTTTTAAATCGAACCGCCAGACAGTTAATTCATCGCCAGTCAGTTTATAATCGACCGCCAGACAGTTAATTACAAATCGCCATTCAGTTATAAATCGACCGCCAGTCAGTTATGATAGACCGCCAGTCAGGTTATGATCGCCGCCAGTCAGTTATGATGAGACGCGCCAGTCAGTTATGGAATCGGACCGCCAGTCAAGTTATAATGTCGACCGCCAGTCAGTTATGAACGACGCGCCAGCCAGTTATGATCGACCGACAGTCAGTTAATGATGCGACCGATCAGCAGTTTTAATCGACCGCTGCAGTCAGTTATAATCGACAGCCAGTCAGTTATAATCGAAACGCCAGTCCAGTTTAATCGACCGCC